>NC_087265.1:3292500-3305000 GCF_015220805.1 Pogoniulus pusillus
GCATATGTTCAGTGTGTCTCCTCGTGCCAGGAGGATGGTGTGTTATAGACAGGGTGTTTCTGTTCAGTTTTGCTGTCAGATGGATGGCTGCAGGACAAATGGTTGGAACGGAGACAAATCTTCTGTCCGAAGCACTGTGAAGTTTGGGAAGGACCCAGGGAAACTAAACTGTACTGAGCTGCTCAATGACAAGGCAGAAACCCCCAACCCAACACTTGTATCTATTCAGAACTTATTTATGCCCAATCTAACACAGATTCTGTGCTTAGTTTTTTATTTGCATACAAATTCTTTTTTTCCTTCCTGTTTTATTTTCCTTTTTTTTTTTTTTAATCTAATATTTTAATTTTCTTCCTTCCAGTTAAGGGGAGAAGCACAGCATTGAGCTGCAAAAGTCAAGCCAGGTGACATCCAGAGCTAGGCTGTTCATTAGAGACTGAGGAAGTTAAGGCTGTTCTGTCTGGAGAGAAGAAGGCTCCAAGGTGACCTTATTGTGACCTTTCAGTATCATAAGGGGGCCCACAGGAAAGCTGGGGAGGGACTTCTGGGGCTGTCAGGCAATGACAGGATTGGGGGGAATGGAACCAAGCTGGAAATGGGTAGATTCAGCCTGGATGTTAGGAATAAGTTCTTCAGCATGTGGGTGGTGAGAGCCTGGAATGGGTTGCCTGGGGAGGTAGTGGAAACTCCATCTCTGGAGGTGTTTAAGGCCAGGCTGGATGAGGCTCTGGACAAGCTGATGTAGTGTGAGGTGTCTCTGCCCATGGCAGGGGGGTTGGAACTAGATGATCCTTGTGGTCCCTTCAAACCCAGACTGATTCTATGGCTACATCCATCTAATTCATATTCAGTTTTGCAGAGCACAGTAAAGAGTAGTGTCAGAGCAAGGCTCTTAGTGCCTCTCAGCAGAGGTTGTTCCTTGCAGAGGGGTAACTGCTGTCATCCTCTCTCTGCTTACTCTCATGTTAAAAGGACTGAGTATGTCACAGTTGCTTCACTTACTGTGCTGAAGACAACACCAGAAAAACCTACAATGGCCTAATGATCTTATTTAATAGCACAGTCACCTCTGTGTTTTCCTGGTGATGGAGGGGAAAATCTTTTTTTGGGGGATGGGTAGCTGTGATGTTTTTTGTTGGAGCAAATTTTGCTTGCAGAAGTAGCCTAGAGGCAAAAAGGAGCTCCAGCACCTTCAACAAAAAAAATCCTCCCCAAGAAAATAAAACAAGCATCCACCACCCTTCAGTGAAAACCAAACCAAGCAAGCAAAAATCACAAAGCAAACAAAAATCCCCCCCAAAAAAGAACCCAAACAAAATAGGAGAAAAAATAATTATTTGATGTGGAAGGGATGTTAAAGACAATTCAGTTCTACCTACCTCCCTGTCATGGACAAGGAAAGCTTCCAACAGATCAGGGTGCTCAGAGCCATGTCCAACCTGATCTTGAATCACACAGAATCACAGAGAAATAAAAGCTACCATTAAAGAAAGCTTTGCACAAGGAAGATGTCCAGCCTCAGTGGAAGGAGCTGCCTTTGGAAAGCATCCAGGACAGTGGGAAGGTGATGCATTCCCCTGCAGCTGACTCTCTCCACATGCCCAGCTTATACCCTGTGACTCAGGAGGTGAGGCTGGCAACTAAATCTTGGTGTGATTCAAGATCTAAGTGAAAGGCACCAGAAGAAGTGCTGATCTCACACCTCACTTAGAAGTCTGTGTCCTCCAGCAGCATGGACTGCCCTTGAGTCAAAAGGCATCAACGTTGCCATTGCCAAATAACAGCCTCCAGAAAGCCTCTTCCCTCTGTGCCCCCAGCAGGAGGGTGTAATGGACAGCATAAACACTACATCTTTATTGATGATTTGGACCAGGAGACTGAGTCCAGCATCAGTAAGTTCGCAGGTGGCATCAAGCTAGGAGCAGGTGTGGGTCTGTTGGAGGGTAGGAGAGCCCTGCAGAGGGACCTGGCCAGGCTGAATGGGTGGGCAGAGGCCAAGGGGATGAGATTGAACAAGGCCAAGTGCAGGGTTCTACATTTTGGCCACAACAACCCCAAGCGGCACTACAGGCTGGGGACAGAGTGACTGGAAGGCAGCCAGGCAGAGAGGGAGCTGGAGGTGCTGCTAGATAGAAGCTGAAGATGAGGCAGCAGTGTGCCCAGGTGGCCAAGAGACCCAAAGGCATCCTGGCCTGCATCAGGAACAGTGTGGGCAGCAGGACAAGGGAAGTTATTCTGTCCCTGTGCCACATCTTGAGTGCTGTGTCCAGTTCTGGGCTCCTCAATTCAAGAGAGATGTTGAGATATTGAAACGTGTCTAGAGAAGGGCAACAGAGCTGGTGAGGGGCCTGGAGCACAGCCCTGTGAGGAGAGGCTGAGGGAGCTGGGGGTGTGCAGCCTGCAGAAGAGGAGGCTCAGGGCAGAGCTCATTGCTGTCTGCAACTACCTGAAGGGAGGCTGTAGCCAGGTGGGGTTGGGCTCTTCTGCCAGGCAACCAGCAGCAGAAGAAGGGGACACAGTCTCAAATTGTGCCAGGGCAGGTCTAGGCTGGATGTTAGGAGGAAGTTGTTGGCAGAGAGAGTGATTGGCATTGGAATGGGCTGCCCAGGGAGGTGGTGGAGTTGCCATTGCTGGGGGTGTTCAAGAAAAGCCTGGCTGGGGCACTTAGTGCCATGGTTGAATGGCTAGGGCTGGGTGCTAGGTTGGGCTGGATGAACTTAGAGGTCTCTTCCAGCCTGGTTGATTCTATGATTCTATTCTGTGATCCTACACAGCCATCAAAACTGACTGTACTCATAGCATTGCCTCTTACCACCATGCTGATGCCACTAGGACTTGTCCTATACAAAATTTAACTGGTTTACAACCACATCAACTACAGCACCCTAGGGATAAGCCATATTCCCTCCATGCACTAGATCTCCATCTGTCTATACAGTCTGAGACACTGAATTGCTTCTCTTGTAGCTTGCAAGACAACTAGCAGAGTGCAGATAGAAGTGGAGGTCAATCCAGACAGAGAGGCAGACGTTCAGTATACTTCATCTGCTGTTATAAAGCATCACCCAAATGCAGCTGAGGAACTCATCTTTCACTTGTTTGATGATCTGTACAAGAGGCTACAACGTGCTTTGTGCTGAGTGAAGGAGTATGAGATGCAAATGTGTGTTTGGGAACAGCTTGCTTGACCATCACTTAGAATCACAGAATAGCTGGAGTTGGAAAAGATCCTCAAGATCATCGAGCCCAACTGTTAACACAGCACTGCCAAGTCCACCATGAAATCATGTCCCTCAGCACCACATCCACATGTCTTCCAAATCCCTCCAGAAATGAGGGCTCAGCCATGTCTGGGGCAGCCTGTTCCAGGGCTTCATAGCCCTTACAGGGAAGACATTTTCACTAATATCCACCTGAAAACTCCCCAGGTGTGCTTCTTTTTCTCCCTTTTCTTACTTGAGAGAAGACACCAACTGCCACCTTCTTCCAACTTCCCTTCAGGGAGCTGTAGGTGGCAAAAATGTCTTGCATCAACCTCCTTTACTCCAGGCTGAACAACCCTGGTCCCCTCAGCTGCTTCTGACAATATCTGTTTTCCAGAGCTATTACAAGCTCCACTTCTCTTCTCTGGACCCACTTCAACACCTTAATGTCTTTCTAGCAGTGAGGGACCCAAAATGTAAACCAGCATATGAAGTGAAACCTCACCAGGGTCTAGTGAGGCAGCACTGCTCAGGCCACAGCTTGAATACTGTGCTCAGTTCTGGGTCCCTCAATTCAAGAGAGATGTTGAGGTGCTTGAAAGTTGCCAGAGAAGGGCACTGAGGCTGGGGGCAGAACAGCCCTTTGAGGAGAGGCTGAGGGAGATGGGGATGTGCAGTCTGGAGAAGAGGAGGCTCAGGGCAGAGCTCATTGATGTCTATAACTACCTGAAGGGAGGTTGTAGCCAGGTGGGGTTGGTCTCTTCTGCCAGGCACCCAGGGACAGAATAAGAAGGCACAGTCTCAAGCTGTGCCAGGGCAGGTTTAGGCTGGATATTAGGAAGAAGCTCCTCACAGAGAATGATTGGCATTGGAATGGGCTGCTGGGGGAAGTGGTGGAGTCACCTTCCCCAGAGGTGTTTGAGAAGAGACTGGATGAGGCACTTGGTGCCATACTTTAGTTAATTAGAAGGTGTTAGGTGATAGGTCCAACTCAACGATCTTGAAGGTCTTTTCCAACCAGACTGATTCTGTGGTTCTGTGCTAGTAGAGGTGGACAATTGCTGCTCTGCTTCTGGCTGCTGCTGAGATTTCTGCTCATCACAGTAGGTGACTCCTAAAACCACGATCCATTTTGTGTCTAGCTGTAACATCCACATGCAGCTACAGCTGTGCCATGCACTGAAAGTGAAGAGCAGCATAACTAACCTCAACAGGGCAAGCCAAAACCAGCTGGTAGGTCTGAGGTGCCACCTGAGGTCACACAATGGGATGCTCTGATGGCAGGGTGCCCACGCTGGAATCCAGGCTGCCATTAAACTTCCTGATTTCATTTTGCTTTGTGTGACTTCTGACCTGTGGGTTGCTGCAATCCTGCCTTTGCCAGGTGACAACCACGCCAGCCTTCGGCGCATCATCCCCAGCTGGCTCACCCCCAGCTGCTGTCTGCTGTAATTATTCAACACTCTGTGACTGGCAAAATGTGAGCCATTTTGCATCCATTCTACTTCCACTGCATCGCATCACATCCAATTTCTACTCCTTAAGGAACCAACAATGACCATCTCAACAGTGCCTGCATCTGTGTCCAGTTACTGTGTCCAGTTCTGGGCTTCTCAATTCAAGAGAGATGTTGAGGTGCTGGAAGGTGTCCAGAGAAGGGCAACAAAGCTGGTGAGAGGCCTGGAGCACAGCACTGTGAGGAGAGGCTGAGGGAGCTGGGGGTGTGCAGCCTGCAGAAGAGGAGGCTCAGGGCAGACCTCATTGCTGTCTACAACTACCTGAAGGGAGGCTGTAGCCAGGTGGGGTTGGGCTCTTCTGCCAGGCAACCAGGAACATAACAAGGGGACACAGTCTCAAGTTGTGCCAGGGCAGGTCTAGGCTGGATGTTGTTAGGAAGTTGTTGTCAGAGAGAGTGATTGGCATTGGAATGGGCTCTCCAGGGAGGTGGTGGAGTGGCCGTGCCTGGAGGTGTTGAAGCAAAGCCTGGCTGAGGCACTTAGTGCCATGGTCTGGTTGATTGGGTAGGGCTGGGTGCTAGGTTGGACTGGATGAGCTTGGAGGTCTCTTCCAACCTGGTTTGTTCTATGAATCTGTGATCTAGTTACTTTGATTAGGAATCAAGACATTTCCAGCCCAGGGTACAAAAAAGCCCTTGCTTCTCTTGGAACACTTCTACACCAGTTATAAAGGTACCAATATAATGCAGCAATACATAACATCTCTGCAACTAAAGAAGCTTTCCATGCAGCAGCCCTTTCCTTGGGCAAAACTCCCCTCTGACTTCCACACTCTAGAGAGGACTGAATTGTAGGTGCTGGCCCCAACTTCTTGCTGCTTTTCAGATGTGTATTTAAAAAGACTTTATGGAATCGCAGAATTAACCAGGCTGGAAAAGACCTCTAAGATGGTTGAGTTCAATCTATCACCTGATTTGCCATTGGAATGGGCTGCCCAGGGAGGTGGTGGAGTCACTGTCCATGGAGGTGTTAAAAAAAAGCCTGTCTGGGGCACTTAGTGCCATGGTCTGGTTGATTGGCCAGGGCTGGGTGCGAGGTTGGACTGGGTGAGCTTGGAGGCCTTTTCTAACCTGGTTGATTCTGTGATTCTGACCCTTCTAATTAACTAAGCCATGGCACTAAGTGCCTCACCCAGCCTCCTCTTCAACTCCTCCAGGGATGGCAATTCCACCACCTCCCCGGGCAGCCCATTCCAATGGGCAATCACTCTCTCCATGAAGAACATCGTCCTGATATCCATCCTAAACCTGCCCTGGAGCAGTTTGAAACTGTGCCCTCTTGTTCAGTCCCTGGGTGCCAGGCAGAAGAGACCAGCCCCACCTGGCTACAACCTCCTTTGAGGTAGTTGTAGTGAGCAATGAAGTCTCCCTCATTCTATGATTCTGTGATTCTATGATTCTATGACTCTCCCTCAATTCTATGATTCTATGCTTCTCCCTCAATTCTATGATTCTATGTCTCTCCCTCAATTCTATGATTCTATGACTCTCCCTCAATTCTATGATTCTATGACTCTCCCTCAATTCTATGATTCTATGACTCTTCCTCAATTCTATGATTCTATGATTCTCCCTCAATTCTATGACTCTTCCTCAATTCTATGATTCTATGATTCTCCCTCAATTCTATGACTCTCCCTCAATTCTATGATTCTATGACTCTCCCTCAGTTCTATGATTCTATGACTCTCCCTCAATTCTATGATTCTATGACTCTCCCTCAATTCTATGATTCTATGACTCTCCTTCAATTCTATGATTCTATGCCTCTTCCTCAATTCTATGATTCTATGATTCTCCCTCAATTCTATGCCTCTCCCTCAATTCTATGATTCTATGTCTCTCCCTCAATTCTATGATTCTATGACTCTCCCTCAATTCTATGATTCTATGTCTCTCCCTCAATTCTATGATTCTATGACTCTCCCTCAATTCTATGATTCTATGACTCTCCTTCAATTCTATGATTCTATGATTCTCCCCTGAGCCTCCTCTTCTCCAGGCTGCACAACCCCAGCTCAAACCTCTCCAGACCCTAGCAAGCCCTACAGTGACTATCTAATGCATCTCCAACTCTTTCATTTCTGTAGAATAATGACCCTACAGCAGATGCCTTTAGTTGAAACCCCTACCCCTGCCTGTTGCTGCCAGGCTCTAGGAGATAATGTGCTCCATGCCTGCAGCACAGTTGTTGTTAGCCATCTAAGCCATAATAACAATTTCCACACAACTCACACACTTTCCCCCCCCCCCCCCCCTTGCTATTTCTGCAAGCAATCCAGAGGCGACAGGAACAAATTGATGGAGACAGAAATGGGAGAATCCCACCCTGTCAGAAGATGAATGAGCTGAGCTTGCATGATGTGAACCATGGCTGACAGAAGCGAGGGGGAATCAAAGAGTGAGCAACTTTTGACAACACACGCTTCACAGCTCTGACCACTGAGGATCTACATGATTATCTCCAGACAAAATAACTGTGAGTAAAAGGCTTACATACACTTAAATTAAACACAGCAGGGTTTTAGTAATCTCTGTTTGCATTTTACTTTCTGTTAAGAAGGAAATTGCTTGGACTTGGAACATTTCATTTAATGGCATTTTTAGTTACCTTTTGTACTTCTAATGCCATAGTCTAAATTCACCCCAAATTACCCAGCAAGGCAAGGGAAAAAAATAAAACCCAACCAACAACCAGAAACTTTTGGTCCTTTATTTTTTTTAATTGCTGTAGCTTCCTTACCAATTTTCACTAAATTAAACGTGTTTTAAAAACACCACTGTATTTGAAACCTAATTATCCCAATCTCTGGCTGAAGAATAGCTAACAATGCAAACCCCATTTATGTAATTTATTTTGCAAGGGGAAATAAATGAAATGCAGGCGCAGTAATGATATACATGTTTGCAATTCTACCCTGGGCTGTTGTTGGCTTGTTGGTGTGGGCTTTTTTTGTTGTTGTTGTTGTTCCTCCCTCCCCTTTCTCTTCCTCACAACAACTTAGGGAAGCTGCATCTCTCTCTCTCTTTTTTTTTTGCAAACATGATTTAAAAGCATCTCTGCTGTGGCATTTCTTCTATCTGCTGATAGAGCTCTGCGTAGCAATGTGGCATCTCTAAGAGGCATGAAGGGCTTTTGTTTGGTGGGGTGGGTTGGGTTGCTTTCTTCATTTTAGTCATTCCCCCCCACCCCTCCCTATTTTTGTTGTTGTTCTAGCTGGTCATGAATGAGGATTATGGCCTGTCGTCCACAATAAGGCATGAATGAAGATCATGGCTGGCAGTTGTAAGGTGGAAAAGAGTGGGAGATGCAAGGCTGAGATGCACTGCTGGTTGAATCAGTATTCAGCATCCCTTCCCCCAGCTGAGGAGAGCTTAATCTTTTCAGACCACCTAGTCCTGAGAACCTACATATTGTTTTTGTTGGCTAAGCCACCACTTACTCACTGCATTTATCAACTGCTTGCTGACTTCCTGCTGCTTCCAGCTAGAGCAGCTTCTAGCCCAGGACAGAAAATTGTTCCCAACTGCTGATCCCACTGAGCAAAAGCAGACAAGCATGCAAAAATCTATCTTGGAACAACAATAAATAAAAGGAAAAGATTAATTCTAAAATAAATGAATAAATAAATAAAACTAAAAAAGAAAATAAATAAGTTAAAAAAAAAACAAAAAAGAAAATCAATAAATTTAATAAATAAATAAAAAAGAAAAGCAATAAGTTAAAAAATGAAAGAAAACAAACAAAAGAAAATCAACACATTAAAAAATACATTGAAGAAAATGAAAGAAAACAAACAAAAAAGAAAAGAAATAAATTTAAATTTTTAAAAAATCAATAAATTTAAAAAATGAAAGAAAAACAAACAAAAAAGAAAATAAATAAATTTAAATTTTAAAAAATCAATACATTTAAAAAATGAAAGAAAAACAAACAAAAAAAGGAAAATCAGTAAGTGAAAAAAATGAAAGAAAACAAACAAGAAAGAAAATCAATAAATCTAAAAATTAAAAGAAAACCAACAAAAAAGGAAAATCAATAAATTAAAAAAATAAAAGAAAACAATCAAAAAATAAAATCAATAAATGTAAACAATAAAAGAAACAAAAAAGAAAAATACATTAAAAAAGAAAATTAATAAATGAAAAAAAGAAAGAAAACAAACAAAAAAGAAAATAAATACATTTACATTTTAAAAAAGCAATAAATTTTAAAAATAAAATAAAAGCAAACCAAAAAATCAATACATTTAAAAAATAAAAGAAAACAAAAAAAGAAAAATACATTTAAAAAATAAAAGAAAATTAAAACATGAAAAAATTAAAGGAAACAAAGAAGAAAATAAATACATTTAAATTTTTTAAAAATCAATAAATTTAAAAAATGAAAGAAAAACAAACAAAAAAATAAAATCAACACATTTTAAAAATAAAACAAACAAAAAATAAAATAAATTTAAACAATAAAAGAAAACAAAAAAGGAAAAATAAATTTAAAAATAAAATTAAAAAAAAACAGTAAGTGAAAAAATGAAAGAAAATGAAGAAAAAAGAAAATCAGTAAATTTAAAAATAAAAGAAAAGCAAACACTAAATCGAATTAATAAATTAAAAGTAATAATTGTTAATAATAATTAATGATAATAAATAATATACAAGCAAAAAAAAAAGTAAAAAAGAAAATAAAACAAATTTAAAGAAAACAATAAAGAAAATTAAAAATTTAAAGAAAACAATGAAGAAAACAAAAAATAAAAGGAAAAAATAAATAAAACAAAAATTCAATACATTTTAAAAATAGATAAAAGAAAAAAAAAGTTTAAAAATAAATAAAATAAAACAAAAAATTAAACAAATAAATAACAGGAAACACTAAAAAAAAAAAACAAACCACAAGCCAAACCAAAAATTATCCCCCCAAAATAAAAGAAAAAAAATCCCAAACAAACAAAAAGCAATCAACAACAAAACCTTCCCAATAAAACCCAAAATGGAGCAAACGTTTATTAGAAGGATCCTAAATCAAATAAATAAAATCACTGCCATTTTCCATCAAACCCAAATCAGAGAACAACCAACAACAAAACCTCCAAGTAACACCCAAAAGGGTGCAAATGCTTATTAGGAGAATGCTAAATCAAAGACATGAAATTATTGCCACTTTCCATGGAGATTCTCCTCACTCTACGGATCTTTGCTGAAATCTTTTCACAGTATCACAGTACCACAGTATCACCAAGGTTGGAAGAGACCTCATAGATCATCAAGTCCAACCCTTTACCACAGTGCCCAAGGCCAGACCATGGCACCAAGTGCCACATCCAACCTTGCCTTGAACTGCCCCAGGGACGACGACTCCACCACCTCCCCGGGCAGCCCATTCCAGTGTCCAATGACTCTCTCAGTGAAGAACTTTCTCCTCACCTCCAGCCTAAATCTCCCCTAGCGCAGCCTGAGGCTGTGTCCTCTTGTTCTGGTGCTGGCCACCTGAGAGAAGAGAGCAACCTCCCCCTGGCCACAACCACCCCTCAGGTAGTTGTAGACAGCAATAAGGTCTGCCCTGAGCCTCCTCTTCTCCAGGCTAACCAATCCCAGCTCCCTCAGCCTCTCCTCGTAGGGCTGTGCTCAAGGCCTCTCCCCAGCCTCGTCGCCCTTCTCTGGACATGCTCAAGCATCTCAATGTCCCTCCTAAACTGGGGGGCCCAGAACTGAACACAGCATTCAAAGTGTGGTCTAACCAGTGCAGAGTACAGGGGCAGAATGACCTCCCTGCTCCTGCTGACCACACCATTCCTGATGCAGGCCAGGATGCCACTGGCTCTCTTGGCCACCTGGGCACACTGCTGGCTCATGTTCAGGTGGGTATCAATCAGCACCCCCAGATCCCTCTCTGTCTGGCTGCTCTCCAGCCACTCTGACCCCAGCCTGTATCTCTGCATGGGGTTGTTGTGGCCAAAGTGCAGCACCCTGCACTTCGAGCTACTGAATGCCATCCCATTGGACTCTGCCCATCTGTCCAGGTGGTCAAGGTCCCGCTGCAGAGCCCTTCTGCCCTCCAACCCAGCCACATCTGCCCCCAGCTTGGTGTCATCTGCAAACTTGCTGATGACTGACTCGATGCCCTCATCCAGATCATCTATGAAGATGTTAAAGAGGATGGGGCCCAGCTTACAGAAAAAGTTGTCAGAAATTAGCCAGAAAACTAAAAATCTGCTAAAAAAAACTAAATAAAATATTTTTTTTAAAAAATTAAATAGAAATAGAAATAAAATAGAAATAGAAGTAAAATTAAACAGAAATAAAAATAGAAATAAAAACAAACTAAAAATAGAAATAGAAATAAAATAAAAGAGAAATAAAAATAAACCAAAATAGAAATTAAATAAATAAAAGAAAATAGAAATTGAAATAAAATAAAATAGAAGTACAAGTAAAATAAAATAAAACAGAAATAAAAGAAAATAGATACAGGATTAAAAGAAAATAGAAATAAAAATAAACCAAAATAGAAATTAAATAAATAAAATAGAAATAAAATAAAAGAGAAATAAAAATAAACCAAAATAGAAATTAAATAAATAAAAGAAAATAGAAAAAAAATAGAAAAAATAGAAATAGAAATAAAATAAAATAGAAATAGGAGTAAAACTAAAAAAAAAAAATAGATATAGGATTAAAAGAAAATAGAAAACAGAAATAAAAATAAACCAAAATACAAATAAAATAAAGAAGAAATAAAATAAAAGAGAATTAAAAATAAACCAAAATAGAAATTAAATAAATAAAAGGAAATAGAAAAAAAATAGAAAAAAATAGAAATAGAAATAAAATAAAATAGAAATAAAAATAAACCAAAATAGAAATAAAAGAAAATAGAAAAAGAAGTAAAATAAAATATAAATGAAAGAAAATAGTATTAGAAATAAAAGAAAATAGAAAATAGAAATAGAAATAAACCAAAATAGAAATAAAATAAATAAAATAGAAACAAAATAATATAGAAACGAAATAAACCAAAATAGAAACAAAATAAATAAAATAAAACAGAAATAAAAATGAGCCAAAATAGAAAAGAAGTAAAATTGAAATACAAATAAACCAAAATAGAAATAAAATTAAATAGAAATAAAAATAAACAAAAATAGTAATAAAAAATAAAAACAAAAAGAGAAATAAAATGAAATAGTAATAAATGAAGACAGAAATAGAAATTTAAAAAAATAGAAAAAAAAAATAAACCAAAATAGAAATAAAATAAAGTAGAAATTGAAATAAAATACAATAGAAATAAAAATAAGACAAAATAGAAAGAAAATAAACAAAAGAGGAACAAAATAAAATAGCAATAAAAATAAAATCAAATATAAATCAACTTAAAAAAAACATCCAAACCAAAACCCCCCCAAAAAAAACACCCCAAACCCCAAAACTCCCACAGCAAAGCAAAGGAGAAGAAAAGGTGTAGATGCCAAAATTCCAGTTCCTATCTGAACTCATGTGCTAGGAAGGTGCCTCCGAGCTCGGTAGCTCGCTGGCTGGGAGTACCCATTGGGACTGCACTTTGGCCACAACAACCCCAAGCAGTGCTATAGGCTGGGGACTGAGTGGCTGGAGAGCAGCCAGGAGGAAAGGGACCTGGGGGTACTGATAGACAGTAGCTGAAGATGAGCCAGCAGTGTGCCCAGGTGGCCAAGAGAGCCAATGGCATCCTGGCCTGCATCAGGAGCAGTGTGGCCAGCAGGACAAGGGAGGTTATTCTTCCCCTGTACTCAGCACTGCTC
>NC_087265.1:3310000-3402500 GCF_015220805.1 Pogoniulus pusillus
TGGGCTGCCCAGGGAGGTGGTGGAGTCGCTGTGCCTGGAGGTGTTGAAGAACAGACTGGTTGAGGCACTTAGTGTCATGGTCTGGTTGACTGGATAGGGCTGGGTGCTAGGTTGGACTGGCTGAGCTTGGAGGTCTCTTCCAACCTGGCTGATTCTATGAAATGGGCTTGGCTGGCTTTGTGGGAAAGGAAAAAGAGAGAAATAAAAGATAATCCTGCTATGATGGGTTTAGATGTTTCATGAGTGTAAATAGGTATCATTTATGAGAAGAAATTTGGGAACCTGGACATAAACTCACTTCTTTCTTACTCTGCTTTCCATCCCTGGAGTCTTGGACACTGCTCTGCTGAGAGTTTGAGTCTGACAAGCCATGGGCAGCCCTACAAACACTTGCACTTCTAGTCATACTGCTTGATCCTAGGCCCAGAGTAGAAAGTGGAAATGAGGAGGCAAAGGCAGTTTCCTGATAATTGTTCCGAAAATAAAAGATGCTCTCCCATGACTGCAAACAACAGGGACAAAAACAATACAACCAAAACAAAAAGAGAAGAAGAAATGAGGTACCTGAAAATCTGCTGACATCTGCAGATTTTTGTCACTGCTTTGGTGGTAGCCAGTGGTGAGAGGTGACACATGACTTCCTCCCTCCAGAAAAGAATCATTTTTTGTGTTCATTTCAATGCCTCTCATAATTTATGGCAGGGGTAGTACACAGGGTCACAGGACCACAGGATGTCAGGGGTTGAAAGGGACACAAAGAGATCATCGACTCCATCCCCCCTGCCAGAGCAGGACCACACAATCTAACTCAAGTCATACAGGAACACATCCAGACAGGTCTTGAAAGGCTTCTGACAAGAAGACTCCACAGCCTCTCTGGGCAGCCTGTGCCAGTGCTCTGAGACCCTTCCAGTCAAGAAGTTTCCCTTTGTGTTGAGGTGGAACCTGTGCTGCAGCTTCCATCCATTGCTCCTTGTCCTATCCCAGGGAGCAGTGAGCAGAGCCTGTCCCCCCACTCCTGACACACAGCCCTCAGATATTTATAGACATTTATCAAATCCCCTCTCAGTCTTCTCTTCTCCAGACTAAGCAGCCCCAGGTCCCTCAGCCTCTCCTCAGTGGGAAGTGCTCCAGTCCCCTCATCATCCTCATAGCCCTCCATTGGACCCTGTCCCTCTTAAACTCTTCCTCACTCTCTACTGCATGTAAATAAAGAGACAGCAAAATCAACCAGAGAAGTGTGAGAGGTCAGAGGCAATTGTGAGGCATACCCAGGCAACAGTCTCTTTGGAATCCAGAGCAGAGGGCACAAATCCCTTCTAGCCCCCAGACCTTTAGCCAGAGTGTAAGGTGCAGTTTGACACTGAGCTGCTTAATCATCATCATCCCAACATAGTCTTCACTTAGGGGGGAAATGAAGGGGATGCTGACTTCAAACCATATGCCAGATTGGTTAAACTTGCCTCTGCCCTGTTGCTTTGTTTGTTAAAACACACAACAAGTCTTCACTACAGCAACGTTTGTCCTTGACAGTCTCTTAAGTCCTTGCAAAGCTGCAAACATGGAAAATAAAATATTTCCCTTTTTTTTTTTTAAGCCTTCCCTGGTGTGGAGAGAACTTCCCCAAAGCACCCAGACATGTGTCCAGGCAGGGAGCATGGGCAACCACCCTCCAGCCTGTGGTCACTCTTCACTTCTCTGCATGCAGGCATAAGGGTCTGCTTCCCACTGACCACAGATGAAAGAGGTTCACTGGCTTGGTAGCAGTGCAAAAAGGAGCTGCTTTGTGTCAGGAAAGCAGAAACAATGAGAGGGTTTGGCTGTGCTAGGCAAGAGGGGGGAAAAAAAAGGGGTTTGCACACAGAGAGGTGATCCAAGGCACAATGTCCACCTGCAGACCAGTGCCAAGTGGTGTCCCTCAGGGGTCAGTGCTGGCACCAGTGCTGTTGAACATCTGTGTCAGTGATAGGTACAGAGGAATCAGTGCACTCTCAGCAAGAGTACAGATGGCACCAAGCTGTGTGGCACAGTCGACTTGCTAGAGGGCAGGGATCCATCCAGAGGGACCTGGGCAGGCTGCAGAGCTGTGCCCAGGCCAACCTCATGGCATTCAACAAGGCCAAGTGTAAGGTCCTGCACCTGGGGCAGTGCAATCCCAAGCACCAATCCGGGCTGGGTGGGGAATGGCTGAGAGCAGCCCTGAGAAACAGGCCCTGGGGGTCTGGGGTGATGCAAAGCTCAACAGGAGCCTGCAGTGTGAGTGCAGCCCAGACACAACCCTGTGCTGGGCTGCAGCAAGAGCAGTGTGGGCACAGGGCAAGGGAGGGGATTCTGCCCCTTGGCTCTGCTCTGCTCAGACCCCATCTGCAGTCCTGGGTGCAGTTCTGGAGCCCCCAGTACAAGAAGGACATGGAAGTGTTGGAGCCAGTCCAGAGGAGGCCACCAAGATGCTCAGAGGGCTGCAGCAGCTCTGCTCTGAGGACAGGCTGAGAGAGTTGGGGCTCTGCAGACTGGAGAAGTCAAGGCTTGGAGGAGATCTTGGAGGGGCCTTCTAGTATCTGAAGGGGGCTCCAGGAGGGCTGGAGAGTGACTATTGACAAGGTCTGGTAACGACAGCATGAGGAGGAATGGGTTTAAACTGGCAGAGGGCAGATTTAGACTGGCTGTTAGGAAAGGGTTCTTTGCAGTGAGGATGGTGAGACCCTGGCACAGGTTGCCCAGGGAGGTTGTGGCTGCTCCCTTCCTGGATGTGTTCAAGGCCAGGTTGGATGAGTCCCTGAGCAACCTGTTCTAGTGGGAGATGTCTCTGCCTATGGCAGGGAGCTCAAACTGGCTGAGCTTTGAGGTCCCTTCCAACCTAAACCATGCTATGGCTCTGTGATTTTATGATTCTTTGTGACTGAAGTGAACAGGACACTACTGGCAGAAAGACTTTCCCACCTTCCTCACATTAGAGATAACAGAGACTCCATCCTACTAGGAAGGACTTCCAAGGGTCATGCAGTCCAACCTCCCTGGCAGTCAGCTGGGACATCTGCAAAAAGGACAGGCTGTGCATAGTCCTGGAGGTGACCTGGAATGGTCTCAGGGATGGGGGATTGGCCACTTCTCTGGGCAACTTGATGAAGTGTTTCAGCACCCTCAGAGTAGAACATTCCTTCCTCCTATTCAACCTGAGTCTCCCCCTTTTTCAGTTTAAACCATCACCCTGTGTCCTGTCATGAGTCCTTCTCAAAAGTTTGTCCCTAACTTTCTTATCAGCCCCTTTAAGCACTGAATACCATCAGAAGTTCTCCCCAGAGCCTTCTCTTCTCCAGGCTGAACAACCCCAACTCTCTCAGCCACATTTCACAGCAGAGGGCTTCCAGCCCTCTCACCTCCTAGGGTGGTGGAACTGGGTGACCTTTGAGGTCACTTCCAACCTAAACCATTCTAGGGTTCTATGATTTCATGATCACTATTGTGGCCTCCTCTAGACCTACTCCCACATCTTCCTGCCCTTGTGCTGAGGGTTCCAGAACTTTCATAGAATCATAGAATCAACCAGGTTGGAAGAGACCTCCAAGATCATCCAGGCCAACCTAGCACCCAGCCCTATCCAATCAACTAGACCATGGCACCAAGTGCCTCATCCAGTTTGTAACAAGCTATCAGGGAAGAAAAGATAAATACTGGCAGCAGTTCTTGGTTTTATTTCTGCCTCACAACCCTCAACCATCCAAAGAGAGAATGACAGCAAAAACTGTGGAGAGCCCCCCTAATATCTTGCCCCCATTTCACCTCTCCCATTACACACAGTCATGCAGGCACTTCCCCATGCCCATACCTGCACACTCAGGCACCTACTTGATTGATGGAGTTAGAAATCTTTGCTTCTGGAAAGCAGCTTTAGATGATCTTACTTATTTATTAGTACCTACTCCTCAATTTATATTTTGCCTTGCTATTTATTATGCAAAATAACGTGCTCATATTTTATTCAGCAGAGCATTTGATTAGTGTAAGGCTTTATTTGCTGGCCTGCAGAACAGCATTTTGTCTGGTCTGCAGGCAACAGAAGATATTCCAGATTGTTCATAATTCTGACTGACTCCAAAAGAGAAAACTCTTAACAGGCTGAAACTCTTTCTCAGCATGCAGACAGCAGCCAGGGCCTTTGGTCAGACCAAGACACAAGCTAATTTTAGCCTTGATGGAGTGACTTGCTGCTCTTAACAATGAAGAAACTTACTGCAGAGGGGTTGGACTAGGTGAGCTTTAAAGGTCCCTTCCAGCCCAATTCATTCTATGGTTCTATGACCCTGTGAAAAAAAATCTTCTCTTTAGTGTCCAACCTCTGAAGTCTCCTGGCCAGTATTTCCCTTTTTTAGAGTCTTTGTTTTTTAGAGTTATCAGCAAGACAACCAGCAACAGAACAAGGGGACACAGTCTCAAGTTTTGGCAGGGGAGGTCTAGGCTGGACGTGAGGAGGAAGTTGTTGGCAGAGAGAGTGATTGGCATTGGAATGGGCTGCCCAGGGAGGTGGTGGAGTCGCTGTGCCAGGAGGTGCTGAAGCAAAGCCTGGATGGGGCACTTAGTGCCATGGTCTGGTTGACTGGATAGGGCAGGGGGATAGGTTGGACTGGATGAGCTTGGAGGTCTCTTCCAACCTGCTTAATTCTATGATTCTATAATCCTTCTAGAAAATATATTAAATCCAACTCTACTGAATTTACTTAGTTTCAAGGTATTGGCTATATTATTTTATTTCCTAAGAGTCTCAGAAACAGACAGCTTGGAACAGCCCTTCTCAGGGCTGAACAGCCCCAGCTCTCTCAGGCTATTATAGAATCATACAGACTCACAGCAACATGCAGGCTGGCAAAGTCCCTCAGCATCACCAAGTCCAACTTAGAACCCTACTCTACAAGATTCACCTCAAACCACAACCCTAAGCACCACATCCAAACCACCCTTAAACACACCCAGGGCCAGTGACTCCACCACCTCCCTGGGCTGCTCATTCCAGTCCCTGACCACTCTCTCCATGAAAAACTTTTTCCTAATGTCCAATCTAAACCTTCCAAGCCTCAGCTTGAGGCCATTCCCCCTTGTTCTGTCTCCAGCTGCCTGTGAGAAGAGACCAGCAGCAGCCTCCCCACAATGTCCCTTCAGCCAACAGTGAGGTCTGCCCTCAGCCTCCTCTGTTTCACACTAACCATCCCCAGCTCCCTCAGTCACTCCTCCACATCTCTCCTGTAGTGCCTACATTAATGCTGATACATAAAATAATTGTTTCTGTTGTGCTCTGACAACCTAAGTCACCAAGGAAATGCAGATGACTTAAAAGGAAGATGATTTCAGTTATTTGTATAAAGATAATTCAAAAGTTTCTCATTTTAATTATTTGGTTTTCTATAATGGTGCAAAGTAGAGAATAGATAGCAACAATTTGAAGTGGGAAAAACAGTCTAGGAAAGTGAGTTCAGGAAGCCTGGATAAAATCAACATATTCACTTTAACAAATGTTAGGTTGGACTGGATGAGCTTGGAGGTCTCTTCCAACCTGGTTGATTCTATGAGCTAGATTAGATAAGGAACTTGATGGCTCCAGCACATGTATGGGGGAAGCATAGCTTGAAGGAAGGTTGTAGCCAGATGAGGTTGGTCTCTTCTCCCAGGCACCCATTGATAGAACCAGAGGACACAGCTCCAAGCTGCAACAGGGCAGGTTTAGAATCATAGAATCAAGCAGGTTGGAAGAGACCTCCAAGCTCATCCAGTCCAACCTAGCACCCAGCCCTATCCAATCAACCAGACCATGGCACTAAGTGCCTCATCCAGTCATAATCACTTCCTTAGGAGAAGAGACCTTTAAGGTCATTGTCTTCAGCCGTTCTGTATCTTTACCAAGGCTGGTGCTAGATGTTGTCCCTTAGCACCACATCTCTGCAGCACTGAAACACCTCTAGGGATGGGGATGCAATCACCTCACTGGGAAGATTCTTCTAGTGCTTGAGAACCTTTTCAGGGAAGAATTTTCTTCTAATATCCAACCTAAACCCCCCCTGGTGCAACTTGAAGCCATTTCTTGTCCTATCAACTGTAACTGAGATAAGAAATTTAGGCTGGATGTTAGGAAGAAATTCTTCACAGCAAGAGTGATTGGCATTGGAAAGGGCTGCCCAGGGAGCTGGTGGAATCTCCATCCCTGGAGATGTTTAAGAGAAGGCTGGATGAGGCACACTGGTTTAGTGTGTATAAGGTGTTAGGTGATTGATTGGACTTAATGACCACAAAGGTCTTTCCCAACCTGGTTGATTCTGTGAATGGTTTAAGGGGAAAAGTCCAGGCTAACCTTCCCTGACAGCAGACCATGAATGAGTAAAACCTCGATTGTTGTCTCACACCCTGGTGCAGCCAAGATACTCATTAGGAGTATTCCATGTGTGGCCCCTGGTGGGGTGGGAAGAGCCACACTCCCAGGGAGAGGGGAAATTTGCTCTTTTCCCCCAAAATGCTTTAGGTGAGAATGAAGACAACATAAAGGGACCCCATAGACAACCTGAGAGAGATACATGTCTTTATAAAGATACTCCTGAAAGGAAAGAAGAAAAGAAAACTCCCCACCAACCAATCAACCACCGAATAGGAATAAAAAATCTTCTTCTCAGGGCAAGGGAAAGCTGTCTCAGCAGCATCACTTTTAAAATGGATAAAAGCCCTTCTCAGAGCTGAAGATAAATCAGTGGCACCAGCTTTAACAAAGAGAGAAACCTTACTTAGGGCTAAGAGACAGCAGGAGTGGTAGGAGTACCAGCTGGAACAGAGATGCACATCAAAGAAATTAAAGCCCTATGGCTGAAGAAATTACATGGATACTATAAACTAATAACTTTAAATATTAAAACAGCCTTTTCAGGCTAAAGAAAAGCTACATGTTGTAAGCAGCCAGCCCAAGGTTAGCAAGCACCACGTGAGCGCAGCCCCTCAGAAGCCCAGACCTTTACCTTGATGCCTCCTAGGTAACAAAGTGAGTTGTTTAATCTCTACTGGTTAAAGACACAGCTTGTTACGTGGTGGGGTTTTTTTTCTCCCTCTCCTCTTTTGTTTCATCCCTGTGCTTTTTAGTTGCTGTTAAAATACATTTGTTAATCATACAGCCCAACTTGCACACAATGTTCTGCTGCAGAACAAGGAGTTACCCACAGCCTGTGCTCCACTCTACGCTCATGCAACAGCTTGCTTTTCAGCATGACTCTGGCTTCTCCTTCACCCTAGACATTAGGATTGATAGAGTTAAATTTAAGGTCTAATTTTCTTTACCAGCAGAATGGATCTCATTTGCTATCAGTGCATGCAGTATACTCCTTTTTTTTTGTCAACATGGTAATTCAAGGAGAAAGTCAGGCTCTCTTTGTTATCAGATTTACAATGGTTCCTTAAAAAGACAGCTTGTGTATACCTCCTGCCTCACTAGAATACTTGCTTGCTTGCTTCCTAACAATGGCTCATTAAATTCAGTCAAACTAGTATGAAACTTACCTTCAAACAGTTTCACTTGCTGAACCCCATTCTCAAAGGATTTTCTAATCTGCAATTTCTATTTTAGACTTTGAGCAGGAAATTGGAGAGAAAAGAGCACAGAGCACTTTCTGCACAAACACTGAAACCAAACAATACTTGATGATGCCATTTCAGAAGCAGAATAGATTTGTGTCACTCCTGTTTTGAAGGCAATCATGCTCACAAAGTTGAGTCTTAAAGCAGGAGTGTTCACTGTTGGTTTTGCCTCCAATTAATCTCATCTTGGGGGAAAAAAAAGACAAACCCACAAACCTTAGATATTGGTTTTAGTTGTTTGGTGTGGTTTTTAGGTTTTTTGTTTTTTGTTTTTTTCACCCCCTAAAGTCTGTTACTTTGCTGAACTGCACAAGAAGGTGTAATCCACATGCAAGCTCATTACTGACTGTTGTAATGGTCTGGTTGATTGGACAGGGCTGGCTGATAGATTGAAGGAGATGATCTTGGAGGTCTCTTCCAACCTGGTTGATTCTATGGTTCTATATACACTTCCTACTTCATCCCCCCCTAGAAAAGCAACTCAGTAGATAGACAGAAACAGAACAGCAGAGATTTAGCAGGACTAACAGCAGCAGCAGAAGAGACTTTGCCCTTACACAAGTGAGAGTAATCCAAATGTATGAGTGTTTATAGGACTCTCTTGACATGCCTTTTTACACCCTCCTTGATAGACTCTTTACTGAAACAATGCTCAGGCACTGAACCAGGGTGCCCAAGGAGGTCATCATTCCTAGAGGTGTTCTATCACAGAATGAGTGATTGACCATTGGAATGGGCTGCCCTTGGAGGTGGTGGAGCCACTATCCCTGGAGGTGTTTAAAAAGAGGCTGGATGAGGCACTTAGTGCCATGGTTTAGTTAGTTAGAAGGTGTTGGGTGATGGATTGGACTCAGTGATCTTGAAGGTCTTTTCCAATTTGATTAATTCAATGAAAAAGATGTAGACACAGCATTTCAGAACACAGATTAATGGTCATGGTGGTGATGGGTTGCTGGTTGGACTTGATCATAGAAGTCTTTTCAACACCAACTTTTTCTGTGATCAGGCATTGGAACAGGCTACCCAGGAGCATGGTGGAGTTATTGTCCCCAGAGACATTAAAAAAACGTATAGACAGGGCACTTTGGGGCATGGTCTAATAGCAGAGGTGGTTACAGGTCAATGGTTGGACTCGATGACCTTAGAGGTCTTTTCCAAAAAAAAAATGGTCTATGATCAGGCAGTGGAACAGGCTGCTCAGGAGCATGGTGGAGTTATTGGCCTCAGACACATTCAAAAACCTTGTAGGCCAATCTGGAATGCTGTGTCCAGCTCTGGGCCTCTCAGTTCAAGAGAGATATTGAGGTACTGCAATATGTCCAGAAAAGGGCGATGAAGCTGGTGAGGGGCCTGGAGCACAGCCCTGTGAGGAGAGGCTGAGGGAGCTGGGGGTGTGCAGCCTGCAGCAGAGGAGGCTCAGGGCAGACCTCCTTGCTCTCTACAAGTATCCAAAGGGAGGCTGTAGCCAGGTGGAGTTGGTCTCTTCTGCCAGGCAACCAGCAACAGAACAAGGGGACACAGTCTCAAGTTGTGCCAGGGGAGGTTTAGGCTGGATGTTGTTAAGAAGTTGTTGGCAGAGAGAGTGATTGGCATTGGAATGGGCTGCCCAGGGAGGTGGTGGAGTTGCTGTCTCTGGAGGTGTCCGAGAAAGCCTGGCTGAGGCACTTAGTGCCATGGTCTGGTTGATTGGCTAGGGCTGGGTGCTAGGTTGGACTGGATGAGCTTGGAGGTCCCTTCCAAATGGCTTGATTCTATGATTCTTTGATTCTAAGAAGGACCTCAGGGAACTGCCTGAACGAGTCAAGCACAGAGCCACAGAGACGACAGAGCGTTTTGAAGTGCCACAACACCGCTGCACACAGGACATTGTCTTTTGCATCAGCTTTTCTTTATGCTTGCCCCTGGACTCTGCGTGCAAAGCTGAGCCTGTAAATGTCACTGCACAGCTAAATACCTCCACAGAACCTTGCTGCCTGTCCTTGTCCTGCCACTAAGAAGGCTTCGCCACCGCTTTCCAGACACCAGCCGTGTGAGCAGCACATCGCTGCGCTGAGGCAGGGTTGATATCCCACGGGCAGCTCAGACCACACGTGTAGTATAGCAAAAGTGCCATCTGGAAGTAATTCCCTGTTATTACTCCTTATCAGGACTGCTGAGGCTTGGGCTTTTATTTTATTTTATTTATCAAGTATAAATGAATCATAGGGCAAATTGATGTATGCTCATTAAACTAGGAAAACTTATTAGGCTATCCTTTTACTGCTCAAAATAGAAGCCTAATAGAGGTAGGCTAGATCACGCTAACCTACAGCATGAATGTGACATGCAAAAGAAGAAATAGACTGAAATCTGTCTGAGTTATGCCAGGAAATTACATATTCTTCTTAAAGTAAAATAAACACTTGACAAAGCTGTTAATCATCCCTAGTGGAAAGGATTTACAGATTCAATATTAAGATGATGAGCTTCCCACTGGTCTTAGGAGCACTATAGTCAAATGAATCAATTTTCCCCTGAAATCATTTAGATAAAAATTACATTCACATTGAAGAATATGAATGGTTTGAATGCTAAAATGTCACTTTGCAAATGTGTCGCCCCTCCAGTGAGCTCCTATTAGTTGTCAGTTAATATTTAGTGTATTTTGAATGAAAGATTTCAAAGGCAGTGTCTTATGTGTAAATATGTGTAGCTGTGATGTACCAAGAGAGCCAATGGCATCCTGGCCTGGATGGGGAACAGAGTGGCCAGTAGGACAAGGGAGGTTATTCTTTCCCTGTACTCAGCACTGGTCAGGTCACACCTTGAGTGCTGTGTCCAGTTCTGGGCTCCTCCATTCAAGAGAGATGTTGAGGTGCTGGAATACGTCCAGCAAAGGACAGCAAGGCTGGTGAGGGGCCTGGAGCACAGCCCTGTGAGGAGAGGCTGAGAGAGCTGGGGGTGTGCAGCCTGCAGAAGAGGAGGCTCAGGGCAGAGCTCATTGCTGTCTACAACTACCTGAAGGGAGGCCGTAGGTAGCTGAGAGTTGATCTCTTCTGCCAGGCAAGCAGCAACAGAAGAAGAGGACACAGTCTCAAGTTGTGCCAGGGGATGTTAGGAGGAAATTGTTGGCAGAGAGAGTGACTTTCATTGGAATGGGTTGCCCAGGGAGGTGGTGGAGTCGTCATTCTTGGAGGTGTTGAAGCAAAGCCTGGCTGGGGCACTTAGTGCCATGGTCTGGTTGATTGGCTAGGGCTGGGTGCTAGGTTGGACTGAACAATCTTGAAGGTCTCTTCCACCCTGCTTGATTCTATGATATAGGCTCACCTACTTTTTGCCTCCCTAAAAACACTACTGCATAGGCACACACAGTCTGAATTCAAAAGACTATATGTATTTCAGACTGATTTTCAACTATCACTCCCACCCAGACATTTCACATCAAACCACACGAAAAAGATCTGCTTCAGAAGAGAAGAAATTTGCACATTAAACAGTGAAAGAAGAAAGAATACATATTTATCTTGATTAAGATGATTTCAGAAAAGCTCTTGACAATTAAAGGGTGGGATTGTGGTTTTTTTTGCCAGCAATTTGAAGCTGCCCTTTGTTGAGAACATGTTGGAAAATTTACCTGCAGTTGAATGGTATCTGGGGACTCCTGTTTAAAAAAAAAGAGAGAGAGAGAGAAAAGAAAAGGAAGAAAACAAACAATTTTTAGAAGTTCCCCATTCAAAGAGAGAAGGGGAGGAGAGAGAGAAAAAGAAAGAAGGAGCCAGGGAGATTATAGAATTTAATGATTAAGAATGTGTGCAGTGCAGTATAAGTACATTTGTTTCCTTGGAAACAAACTAGTACTGTTGCACTGAAGAAATTTGTAAGCATTAAAAAATTCTGTAATCAGGCCCCAGGAGAACATATTAAATTTTTTAAAAGGGATAAATATTTGACATTCCTGGCCATTTTCTGCCTGTACTTGTTGATGAGGCCTGCTGTCAATGGGTGGATGGAGAAATGGATACGATGCATGAACCTGCGCAGCCAAGAACGCGTTTTCCGACGGCTAATCCAGGCAGCAGGATCAACAACTCTGGCATCACACAGAAAGATTTAGATCTTTTAAGGAGCAAGTAGATGGCAAAGGCAGCTAAATGCAAATAAAGGTAAATTATCAAGCCTGCAATAAAGATTCAACGGGGGAATTATGAAGGAAAGAGTCTAAAGCCTCTGCCTAAGTCATCCTTGCTTGCAGAGAGCAGTGGGCTGGCTCCCAGAGAGAAAGCAGGGCAATAATGCTCCTCTTTATGCCAGGTACAAATTAGAGCATATTGGAGTTCTGGAGCTCCACTGATTCAAATAAAACAACATGCCTGCTCTAATCTCTGCTCAGTGTTGGGCTCCCCAGATTAAGAGGGACAGGGATCTGCTGGAGAGGGTGCAGAGGAGGGCTAGGAAGATGATCAGGGGACTGGAGGGCATGGCTTATGAGAAGAGGCTGAGGGACCTGGGGATGCTTAGTCTGGAGACGAGAGGACTGAGAGGGGACTTGATAAATGTTTATAAGCATCTGAGGGCTGCCAGGAGGCAGGGGGGAAGGCTCTGCTCACTGCTCCCTGGGATAGGACAAGGAGCAATGGATGGAAGCTGCAGCAAAAGAGGTTCTGCCTCAACACAAAGGGGAATTCTTTACTGGAAGGGTCCCAGAGCACTGGCACAGGCTGCCCAGAGAGGCTGTGGAGTCTCCTTCTTTGGAGACTTTCAAGGCCTGTCTGGATGTGTTCCTCTGTGACCTGTGCTCTGGCAGGGGGGGTTGGACTTGATGATCTCTTTGAGTCTCTTCCAACCCCTAACCTCCTGTGATCCTATGATATCTTCAAACTTCCCCTGCTTCATAACCAAGCTCGACTTCTTTCCAACTACCCAGGAATACCTAAGGGCTATTTTTTCATTATTATTATTATTATTATTCAGTTTTCCTAGCTAAGAAATTAAAAGAAATCAGAAAGTTCCATTTACAAGCTGGAGCAAAAATCTGCAGAGGCTCACAGGAAATGTTGCTTTGTTGAGCTGTCCATTCCAAATATAAATGGTGCCAGTAAGTTAGAACATGTCCATTCTGGCTGTCTATAAAGAAAACATGTCTCTATTTCTGCTCACTTAATACCACCTTAAGCCAGGTCATAGCAGCTATAAGAGTAATCTATTTGCCGTGGACATCCATTCAGCTTTTCTTGTGACAAGTCATAGAATCATAGAATCAGTCAGGGTTGGAAGGGACTACAAGGATTAGTCAGTTCCAACCTTCCTGCCATGGGCAGGGACACCCTACCCTAGATAAAGGCTGGCCACAGCCTCATCCAGACTGGCCTTAAACACCTCCAAGGATGAGACCTCAACCACCTCCCTGGGCAACCCATCCCAACTTCTCACCACTCTCATGCTCAACAACTTCCTCCTCACAGTCACTCTGAATCTCCCTATCTCCAGCTTTGCTCCATTCCCCCAAGTCCTGGCACTCCTTCAGAGCCTAAAAAGTGCCTCCTCAGCTTTTTTGTAGGCCTCCTTCAGACAGTGAAAGGCCACATGAAGGTCACCTGGGAGCCTCCTCCTTCCAGACTGAACAGCCCCAACTCTTTCAGTCTGTCCTCACAGCAGAGGTGCTGCAGCCCTCTGAGCATCTTCATGGCCCTTCTCTGAACGCTCTCCATCATCTCATAGAATCATAGAATCAAGCAGGTTGGAAGAGACCTCCAAGCTCATCCAATCCAACCTATCCCCCAGCCCTAGCCAATCAACCAGACCATGGCACTAAGTGCCTCATCCAGGCTTTTCTTGAAGAGCTCCAGGGACAGTGCCTCCACCACCTCCCTGGGCAGCCCATTCCATGCCTCTTGTAATAGGGGCTCCAGAACTGGATGCAGTGTGTCATAACAAATGTTCTACCATGTAGTAGAAGCACTTACATAAATGTTAAACTGGTCTATAATTCTAGTGTAAACCTGCTTCATGGAGCCAAAGATAGGGGGAAAATATGCAGACTGTGTCTAAAATTACTATAATGCAGTGAGTTCATCTGAGCTTATCCCTGTTACACTTGAGACTGTAAGATGTGGTGGATGAGGCTTTATAGCTATGAGGAAATAACAAGTGCCAAAATGATCCTTTGGTTTCTCTTGCATGGAAAGCCTCAAGACATGGGAAGTTGGATGGAACAAAAGCGTAGTGAAAAGGATTCTGAGCACAGGTTTTGCCATGCATGTGGAAACCTCGCAATTACTTTCCAGGAGCAACCTTCAATGGGTCAAGGGAAGCTCATGCTTTCACGAATTAAAGGAATATTAAAAGAAAGGTCCTGCTAGCCTTCTCTCCATTAAAAAAAAAATCATAGCTGCTTCTCTAACCTCATCACTTAAAGTCAGTGGATTGAACCTCCATCTTTTTACAAAGCTAGAGAAGATATTAATTTTGCCTGCTTGGATGCTGAATCCATAGCAGTGGCTTATCATAGAATCACAGAATCAACCAGGGTGGAAGAGACCTCCAAGATCATCCAGTCCAACCTAGCACCCAGCCCTGGCCAGTCAACTAGACCATGGCACTAAGTGCCTCATCCAGGCTTTTCTTCAACGCCTCTGGGGACGGCAACTCCACCACCTCCCTGGACAGCCCATTCCAATGCCAATCACTCTCTCTGCCAACAACTTCCTCCTAACATCCAGCCTATATTTCCTTCAGCACAATTTGAGGCTGTGTCCCCCTGTTCTATTGCTGGTTGTCAGGGAGAAGAGCCCAACCCCACCTGGTTACAGCCTCCCTTCAGGTAGCTGTAGACAGCAATGAGGTCACCCCTGAGCCTCCTCTTCTCCAGGCTGCACACCCCCAACTCCTTCAGCCTCTCCTCATAGGGTTTGTGTTCCAGACCCCTCCCCAGCCTTGCTGCCCTTCTCTGGACACCTTCCAGCACCTCAACATCTCTCTTGAATTGAGGAGCCCAGAACTGGTTTGAAGAAAAACACTGAGCAGAGGTCAGAAAGCTGAAGGATCTGATGCTGCCAGGCAGCAGTGCTGACCCTGGAGAGGTGAGGGCCACCTTTGCAACTGAGCACATTAAGCAGGATTGCTGCACAGCCAACCTGCTCAGTGGCATTTGCAGACTTCCAGACTGCAGGCTACTGGAGGCACCAGGATCCTCTTTGATTCCAGTGATATTTTCATTATTTCAACATATTATGTTAATTTCTTTTGACTCAGTGATTCTCTGCTGTGCTTCAGTGTTTTATGGTCTTCATAAAAAAGGCAGAAGAGAAAGCAAAGTGCTGCAATGCAAAGTGCTGCCTCAGCTTCATTTACAATTGCTGAACACGTTTCCTAATGTCATATGTCTAAAAGTGAAGCCACCACAGCATGGTAGGGGTTGGAAGGGACCTCTGGAGATCATCTAGCTCAACCCTCTTGCTAAAGCACGGTCACCCGCAGCAGGTTGCTCAGGATCATAATGGCCAGGTGGCTTTGGAATCTCTTTAGAGGAGCCTGCTCCAGGGCTCCAGCAACCTCACAGAAGGTTTTCCCTCATTTATCACAGTATCATCAGGGTTGGAAGAGACCTCACAGATCATCAAGTCCAACCCTTTAGCACAGAGCTCAAGGCTAGACCATGGCACCAAGTGCCACACCCAACCTTGCCTTGAACAGCTCCAGGGATGGCGACTCCACCACCTCCCCGGGCAGCCCATTCCAGTGTCCAATGACTCTCTCAGGGAAGAACTTTCTCCTCACCTCCAGCCTAAATTTCCCCTGGTGCAGCCTGAGGCTGTGTCCTCTTGTTCTGGTGCTGGCCACCTGAGAGAAGAGAGCAACCTCCTCCTGGCCACAACCACCCCTCAGGTAGTTGTAGACAGCAATAAGGTCTCCCCTGAGCCTCCTCTTCTCCAGGCTAACCAATCCCAGCTCCCTCAGCCTCTCCTCGTAGGGCTGTGCTCAAGGCCTCTCCCCAGCCTCGTTGCCCTTCTCTGGACACGCTCAAGCATCTCAACGTCTCTCCTAAACTGGGGGGCCCAGAACTGAACACAGCACTCAAGGTGTAGTCTAACCAGTGCAGAGTACAGGGGCAGAATGACCTCCCTGCTCCTGCTGACCACACCATTCCTGATGCAGGCCAGGATGCCACTGGCTCTCTTGGCCACCTGGGCACACTGCTGGCACATGTTCAGGTGGGTATCAACCAGCACCCCCAGATCCCTCTCTGTCTGGCTGCTCTCCAGCCACTCCGACCCCAGCCTGTATCTCTGCATGGGGTTGTTGTGGCCAAAGTGCAGCACCCTGCACTTGGAGCTATTGAACCCCATCCCATTGGACTCTGCCCATCTGTTCAGGTGGTCAAGGTCCTGCTGCAGAGCCCTTCTGCCTTCCAACTCAGTCACATCTGCCCCCAGCTTAGCGTCATCTGCATTTCAGATGGAACCTCTGGTTCTAGTTTGTGCCTGTGGTCCCTTGTCCTGTCACTAGGTAACGTTGAAAGGAGTCTGGCTCCACCCTCTTGCCCCCCCATCCTTTAGCTCTTGCTGATCATTGAGAAGATCTTGCAGGCTGTTCTTCTCTAGGCTAAACAACCCCTGAGCTCTCAATCTTTCCTCCTCAAAGAGATGTTTTCTGTCTAATGGATATAAAAACTTAGTTTCATGGGGAAAATGTGTGTCCCATTTTTCTTCCCAAATACATGCTTGAAATCAATAAATGCTCTTCTGCAGGCTGCACACCCCCAGCTCCCTCAGCCTCTCTTCACAGGGCTGTGCTCCAGGCCCCTCACCAGCTTTGTCACCCTTCTCTGGACACCTTCCAGCACCTCAACATCTCTCTTGAATTGAGGAGCCCAGAACTGGACACAGCACTCAAGGTGTGGCCTGAGCAATGTTGAGCACAGGGAAAGAATAACCTCCCAAAACCCCAATCAAAAGAAAAAAAGACCCAAACCAAAACCAAAACCCAACTCAACCAACCAAAAATAAACCCATCAAAACCAGGCAAACCAACCAACCAACTAAAACCTCCTAAGAAAAACAACAGCAAGACCAAAACCAACAGTAAACCAAAACAGAATACACAAAAAACTCCAAAACACCACAAAATATAGAAGAACCTAAATGCACCTTCTCTAGCCTGGATTTTCATGCCAGAAATCACCAAATTATGGACTTAGGCAGACTCTCCATGCACAAAACTCTCTATGATATCAATGTGCTGCTTTTACTTCAAGGCACTTGCATGCACAAAACTTTCTATGATATAAATGTGTTGCTTCTACTTAAAGGCATTTCCATGCACAAAACTTTCTATGGTATCAATGTGCTGCTTTTACTTAAAGGCACTTCCATGCACAAAACTTTCTATGATATAAATGTGTTGCTTCTACTTAAAGGCACTTCCATGCACAAAACTTTCTATGATATCAATGTGTTGCTTTTACTTAAAGGCACTTCCATGCACAAAACTTTCTATGATATCAATGTGTTGCTTTTACTTAAAGGCACCTCCATGCACAAAACTTTCTATGATATCAATGTGTTGCTTCTACTTAAAGGAACTTCCATGCACAAAACTTTCTATGATATCAATGTGTTGCTTTTACTTAAAGGCACTTCCATGCACAAAACTTTCTATGGTATCAATATGTTGCTTCTACTTAAAGGCACTTCCATGCACAAAACTTTCTATGATATCAATGTGTTGCTTTTACTTAAAGGAACTTCCATGCACAAAACTTTCTATGGTATCAATGTGTTGCTTCTACTTAAAGGAACTTCCATGCACAAAACTTTCTATGATATCAATGTGTTGCTTTTACTTAAAGGCACTTCCATGCACAAAACTTTCTATGATATCAATGTGTTGCTTCTACTTAAAGGAACTTCCATGCACAAAACTTTCTATGGTATCAATGTGTTGCTTCTACTTAAAGGCACTTCCATGCACAAAACTTTCTATGATATCAATGTGTTGCTTTTACTTAAAGGCACTTCCATGCACAAAACTTTCTATGATATCAATGTGTTGCTTTTACTTAAAGGCACTTCCATGCACAAAACTCTCTATGGTACCAATGTGTTGCTTCTACTTAAAGGCATTTCCATGCACAAAACTTTCTATGGTATCAGTGCGTTGCTTTTACTTAAAGGCATTTTCATGCACAAAACTTTCTATATGTTGCTTTTACTTAAAGGCATTTTCATGCACAAAACTTTCTATGATATCAATGTGTTGCTTTTACTTAAAGGCACTTCCATGCACAAAACTTTCTATGGTATCAATGTGTTGCTTCTACTTAAAGGAACTTCCATGCACAAAACTTTCTATGATATCAATGTGTTGCTTTTACTCCAAGGCATTTCCATGCACAAAACTTTCTATGGCATCAATGTGCTGCTTCTACTTAAAGGCACTTCCATGCACAAAACCCCCTATGATATCAATGTGCTGCTTTTACTTAAAGGCATTTCCATGCACAAAACTTTCTATGATATCAATGTGTTGCTTTTACTTAAAGGCACTTCCATGCACAAAACTTTCTATGGTATCAATGTGTTGCTTTTACTTAAAGGCACTTCCATGCACAAAACTCTCTATGATATCACTGTGCTGCTTTTAGTTAAAGGCACATGGCTAGTTCTGAGCTTTTGATGGTGCTTTTGTTTGACCACTTTTAGGCAGATTGTCACTTCTCCCTTTGAACCTTTCTTTTCTCAGCTACCCGTCCTGTATGTTGCTTTTCCTCAAATTCCTCATCCCTCAGGGTAAATTTGAGACTGGAACCTCTGACTCCTGTGTACTGTGATTATCTATGGGAAAAGTAAAACTGAGCCAGCTCTAGGGAGAGTTTTTCCTTTGGATCTCTGCAGGGACCCAAGGGTATTGCTCCTTTGATACTATTTTTTTAAGGCTCTTCGAGTCTGTGTGTGTGCGGTGGAAAGTTTATTGTGATATGACCATGTGGTAATAATATATCAAAGTCCAGCATTAAAATATTTCTCCAGCATGAAAAATGGGCTGTTCATAATGCTAAAGAAGGACAAGGAAATTTGCTGACAATGTGGGTAATTTCCTGAAATCAGAGTTCATCTTGTAGCAAAGCCATGTTCTGCAGACAACAGAAACAAGCAAAGCATAAATCTCTCACTCACATACACTATCTCCTCTGTCCTGAGAACCACGTGGGTATGGGATCACTACAAAGGAGATTTTTGCCTTAGGAGATTAATATGAGGCTGCTCCAATATCCATGGAAAAGAGTGGAAAGCTTCCCATGGATGTGGACTCCAAGGGATGAAAAGTGCATCTGGCTGTGACACGACAAAGGTGTTAAAACAAGGCCTGCAGTGAGGTCTTTACCTAAGAAATGTGTTGAAGTCTATGATCTCTTACTGTTTTAAAGTGTCTATGCTTTTAGTTCCATCAAATTAATGCACATAGGACATATGTCTCATATGTCTCATATGTCCTATGTGCATTAATGTCTCATATGGCAATGAGACAAAACCTTCAGACGCATTAATTTTTCACTACTTGTAAACCCTCCTGGATGAGTTGCTGTGTGATCTGCTCTAGGTGATCCTGCTCAGGCAGGGGAGTTGGACTGAAGGATCTTTCGAGGTCTCTTCCAGTTCCTAACATTCTGTGACAGTGTGGAAGATTTCTTCTAATTTATTCCATCACAGAATCACAGCACCATGCAGGTTGGCAAAGCCCATCAGGATCACCAAGTCCAACCTAGAACCCTACTCTACAAGAGTCACCTATAAACCATAGCCCTAAGCACCACATCCAAACCACCCTTAAATACATCCAGGGGTGGTGACTCCACCACCTCCCTGGGCAGCTCATTCCAGGCTCCTATATGTCCATTGCAATATTTTTTAATCTGTTTTACTGTTGGAGAATAATTGGTTCCCAAAACTTTGAGAAGATATATAGAGATATAGATTAAAATTCTGGGCTACTCAGTTCAAGAGAGATGTTGAGGTGCTGGAAGGTGTCTGGAGAAGGGCAACAAAGCTGGTGAGGGGCCTGGAGCACAGCCCTATGAGGAGAGGCTGAGGGAGCTGGGGGTGTGCAGCCTGCAGCAGAGGAGGCTCAGGGCAGAGCTCATTGCTGTCTACAACTACCTGAAGGGAGGTTGTAGCCAGGTGGGGTTGGTCTCTTCTACCAGGCAACCACCAATAGAACAAAGGGACACAGTCTCAAGTTGTGCCAGGGGAGGTCTAGGCTGGATGTTAGAAGGAAGTTGTTGGCAGAGAGAGTGATTGGCATTGGAATGGGCTGCCCAGGGAGGTGGTGGAGTCACTGTCCCTGGAGGCGTTCAAGCAAAGCCTGGATGAAGCACTTAGTGCCATGGTCTGGTTGCTTGGCCAGGGCTGGGTGCTGGGTTGGACTGGATGAGCTTGGAGGTCTTTTCCCACCTGCTTGATTATGGAGCAAAGCTGGAGGTGAGGGCATTCAGACTGGACGTGAGCAGGAACTTCTTCGCCTTGAGAGTGGTGAGAGCCTGGAATGGGCTGCCCAGGGAGGTGGTTGAGGCCCCATGGCTGGAGGTGTTTCAGGCCAGGCTGGATGAGGCTGTGGGCAGCCTGCTCTAGGGTAGGGAGTCCCTGGGCATGGCAGGAAGGTTGAAACTGGCTGATCCTTGGGGTCCCTTCCAACTCTGACTGATTCTATGATTCTCTTTCACAAATCACTGTGAAGAGCATGAAAACTTTTTGCACTCTTTGGGCTTTTGCAGTTGCACATTTCTGAAGTGGCATTTTTGTCTCACCTTTTAAATGCATTTCCTATTTTCTTCTCAAATATTTGACAACTGTTTGGGGGGATTTTTTTCTTTGGGTTTTTTTTCCCCCCCAGTGGAAAAGACAAACTGGGGTGGGGGACACACAACACATGCACGACTAGGGACATGTCCACCTACTAAATCACAACCTTGGACTGCATGCCTTAAAAAGTAACCCTTTAACACAGGAAAAGTAAGGCTGGCTAGCAAATAAATTAGATACAGACATGAGATAAAGGCAGCAGAGTAATCAGAGGACTTGTTTTATTATTACAGGTGGAGATAATGCTGGGGGGAAAAGAAGTGTGGGAGAATGCCTTGGGCTTGTTTTAAGAACAACATAAAAATGCAGCACCTATGTGTTTGCTTTAGCATCTTTTATGTAAAGTTGGGTGGGTTTTTTTTTTTTTTCCTTTTCCTTTTGTTCCTTGCTATTTATTTACTCTCCACAGGGAAAAATAGGCCTATTGAACTACTTAGATGTGCCAAATACTTAGGAGTGAACCTGAACGTGTCTGGATGCAAGATTGTTCCTTTCTTTATGACAGTATTTGCTATAGCTGACTTTCACTTCTGTTATCTGCAGCCATGTCAACGAGACATTGGGGGCTGTTTAGTCCTGAGAAGAGAAGACTGAAAGGACAGTCTATAAATGTGTGAGGGGTGGGTGTCAAGTGGCTGGGGCCAATCTCATTTTAGTGGTCAGCAGCAATAACGCAAGGAGAAACAGCTAAAAACTGGAGCACAGAAGGTTTCACCACAACATGAGGAGAAACTTCTACACAGTGAAGGTGACAGAGCCCTGGAGCTGGCTGCTCAGAGAGATTGTGGAGTCTCCTTCTCTGGAGGCTTTCCAAACCCACTTGGATGCATTCCTGTGCAGACTACCCTAGGGGATCCTGCCTTGGCAGGGGGGGTTGGACTGAATGATCTCTGGAGGTCCCTTCCAACCTCTAACATTCTGTGATTCTACTATCCTGCAACAGCTTTCTAGGTTTTTCTTCTCTTGTTGTGCCAGGGGAGGTCTAGGCTGGATGTTAGGAGGAAGTTGTTGGCAGAGAGAGTGATTGGCATTGGAATGGGCTGCCCAGGGAGGTGGTGGAGTCACCATCCCTGGAGGTGTTGAAGCAAAGCCTGGCTGGGGCACTTAGTGCCATGGTCTGGTTGATTGGACAGGGCTGGGTGCTAGGTTGGACTGGATGAGCTTGGAGGTCTCATCCAACCTGCTTGATTCTATGATTCTATTGCTTTTAAAATACTATTCCTTTTTAAATGGCATTTCCTTTTAAATAATATTCCTTTCATAATAACATTTTTAATTGAACAAAGAAGGAAAAACCCTGTTGAATGTTATTGTTGTTGCTATTATTGCTATTACTATTGTTACTTTTATTACTGTCATCATTATTATCTTTTTGCCTTTTGTTTTAAAACAAATCAAAGTATTTCAGGGAAGTTTGCCTTAAAATGCTAGAATCAGATCTGCTTCAAGTAATCTTAAGTGGTTTTGTTCATTTCTACTGCATGCCATGGTTGAGACTAGAATCTAATCAACACCTGGGATCCCACAATACAGAGATGCAGACAGTATGGCCAAAATTCCCTTTCCCAGCTCACACAGAGACACTACCTTGGCAGCTTCATTGGTTTTGTGACACTCTGCTATCTTTTACCATAAGAACTGAAAAAAGACAAGCAACAAAACAGGACAAGAGCTGAGGCACAAACTGCTTGTAGTTTCCATCAAAGAATTACTACACACACAATTAAAATCAAATTATAGTAGGAAATTGCTTCATTAGTTGCAGATGGACATGAGAGTTTCAGCAGAGAGGAATAATCAGGAAAGTTCTGTCTGCACAAAGAACAATTTATCTTCTCTCCTTTCAGAGAATCACAGAACAGCTTAGGTTGGAAAAGACCTTAGATTTGCCATTGGAATGGGCTGCCCAGGGAGGTGGTGGAGTCACCGTGCCTGGAGGTGTTCAAGAAAAGCCTGGATGAGGCACTTAGAGCCATGGTTTAGATGACTGGATAGGGCTGGGTGCTAGGTTGGACTGGATGAGCTTGGAGGTCTCTTCCAACTTGCTTGATTCTATGATTCTATGATCTACTCCAACCTCCCTGTCATGGGCAGGGACAACTCTCAACAAAACTCAGATGCTGAAGGCCTCATCCAACCTGGTCCTTTACATTTCCAGGCAGGAGGGATCCACAGCCTCTGTGGGCATCCTATTCCAGAGTCTCACCACCCTCAGAATGAAGAACTTCCTCTTAAGATCCAGTCTAACCCTGCTCTGCCTCAGCTTGTCCTGTTGCTGGACACCCTTATGAAAAGTCCCTCTCCAGTCTCCCAGTAGAATCCTCTTTAAGGCTTCCCTTTTGGGTACAAGGAGTTTCCATTCTAAGCAGAGATGAATCAGCTGGCTTAGCAAAACCCTTCAACACTTCAAACCTCCCAGACTGCACATGCAAGTTTTATTCCAGAACTTTCCAGTCTAAACCTAGCCTCTTTCAGCTGCAAACCATTCTCCCTTGTCCTGTTTCTAGATGCTCCTATGAAAAGCAGCTCTTCAGCCATCCTGTAGGATCCCTTCAGGTGTTCAAACTCAGCCTTAAGATCCCCCTGGAGTCTTCTCTAGGTTAAACAACCCCAGCTCCCTCAGCCTATCCTTATATTCAGCTCTTGGATTACCTTTGTGGCCCTCCTCTGGACTCTTTCCAGCAATTTTGCATCCTGACCATTGAGGAGATATCCTTTGGTCTCCTGGGTGCAGCTTGTCAAACGTGGGAAAAAAGAGCTCATGAATCTCACAAACATGTCACTGATTTTACTTGCACCACAGTAGTTCTCTTCTCACAGTTCTTTAGCAGTGTTTAACTTCCAAAAGCATCCACAGGAAATAGGCTTTGAAGTAATGAATTCCTCACTGGCAATCTGCATGCAGAGAGGTTCTCCTATACAGGCTAACATAAGCAGCTCAGGAACAGAGACTGAAACCACCTTAATCCACTCAAAATCAGTGTCTCAGGTGTGCTGGTTTGAACCTAGCTGGGATATTTTGGTGAGAAGAATTAGTTCATAAGCTAGGAAAAGGAAACAATGGTGATGGCTGCTGCATTCATAGGCTTGCTGAGATGGATAAAAACAACAACATAAATATAGATAACAGAGTTTGCTCTCTGGCTTTGGGCTGCACTTTTCTCTCTCTAAGCTGCTGTCTGTGTGACCAATCCTTCTGCTTCCTAACCCCCCTGGCCAATCCTCCAAACTCTCCTTGAAGCATAAGGCAAAGTCTGGGGTAAGGTAGAGGGGTGGGGAGAAGGTGGAAGGGTGGTTGAGAGCCCCTCCTGGGGACTCAGGTTTCTGAGAGGGCTGTTGTGTTTCTGTATTACCTTTTAAACTTGTATGCTTCTGTCTATAGCTGCATAGATTGTAACTATCTGCTTGTATATTGTGCCAAGCTGTAAGTATAAAGCTTCATTCAGTTTCCATCTTGAATGAGTCTAGTCTGGGTGACTTTCACAAGTGTAGGGGGCAGGTAAGACCCAAACCATCACACAGGACATTTAACTTTCAGTAGGCAAATAAAGTAACCTCTAATCCAAGTCAAACAATCTTAGGAAGCATTCAGGAAGAAGAAGGGTTCCTTCAGCCTCACTGATACCACAGGACATCAAATGACCAAATCAATGCATCAGTCAAAAAAACAAACCCCAAAAAGACTGAGAAGAGAGTGAGGCCACCAGCTACATCCAGACTTCAGAGGAAGTACAACAGCTGAGAAGGAGTTGATAATGTTCTCTGATCTCTTTCAAAGGGCAAATTGAAATGAGCTGTAGATAGCAATCAGCTCAGAGATGTCTCTGTCAGCAAAGAAATGCAGACCACCAGGTCTTTCCTTCCTTTGCATCTGACTTCACATCCTCTAGCAGTGTAACCCTCTTTTGAATCTTTTCCAGCTGAAAATATTAAATACCTGTGTAGGAGCTCCACGTTACTGCAAGGCAGGAGGAGATGCTCAGCCTCAGCACAGTCAGGTCATTCTCCTGGGCAGCACGAACTCTCTGATGGTGACTCCAACGATGAACTCATGTTTTCATTGTAAAATGTACTTCTGTCTTCAGAAGGAAAACCCAACAGATATTTGTCATGGGAAAACTCCTTCAGAATATCTTCTTCAAGGGCTGTTTAGTCTGGAGAAGAGGAGGAGAAAAGAGAGAGGAGATCTGATCAACATATACAAATATCTGAGGGGTGGTTGTCAACTGGCTGGAGCAAATCTCCTTTTGGTGGTAAGGAGCAATTACACAAGGAGCAACAGCTACAAACTGGAGCACAGAAGGTTTCACCATAACATGAGGAGAAACTTCTTTATAGTGAGAGTGCCAGAGCCCTGGAGCAGGCTGCTCAGAGAGGTTGTGGAGTCTCCTTCTCTGCAGACTTTCCAAACCTGCCTGGATGCATTCTTGTGCAGACTACTCTAGGGGATCCTGCCTTGGCAGGGGGGGGTGGACTGGATGATCTCTGGAGGTCCCTTCCAATCTCTAAAGTTCTGTGATTCTGTGAATCTGTGAATGAGGAGTTGGCTAAGATGTAGAGAAGCAGACAGGTAACGTGCATGCAAACACAGCTTCTCTGCCTACCACTGAATCACCCTTCACAGAAGGCTGTAGCCAGGTGGGGTTGGGCTCTTCTCCCAGGCAAGCAGCAACAGAACAAGGAGACACAGACTCAAGTTGTGCCAGGGAAAGTCTAGGCTGGATGTTAGGAGGAAGTTGTTGGCAGAGAGAGTGATTGGCATTGGAATGGGCTGCCCAGGGAGGTGGTGGAGTCACCATCCCTGGAGGTGTTCAAGAAAAGCCTGGATAGGGCACTTAGTGCTATGGTCTAGGTGACTGGACAGTGCTGGGTGATAGGTTGGATTGGATAACAATATTGCAAGCTTGTGACCAGAGTTTTGGAGTGTTTGAAGGAGCTGTGGAATCACTGAAAGTGGTAAGACCTCTAGACAAGGAATGGAGGTGGTCACTAACACTTGCAGTGATACAATGCAGTATTTATTGCTGCCCTGCTCTAAGCTTTGGCTGAGAGGCTACAGCTCCTAGTTTTACAATGAGCACAGAGAGATGCTTGTATCATATGAAAAGGGGTTTCAACTATTGATAGTTGAAGTTCTGTCAAGATGTTGTTTGCTTTGTACCTGGACATTTCTTCCAACCTGGTTAACTCTATGATTCTATGACTCAACAATAAAACCAGGGGAAAAGCCTTGTAGGTAGGAGGAGAAGCAGAAGGGGTTAAACACCTCCAAACAAATCACAAAACACAGTGCATAAACCAAATCTCTTCCAACCTACACAGTGCACAGACCAAGTCTCTTCCAACCTGGTTAATTCTATGATTCAACAATAAAACCAAGGGGAAATCCTTGTAGGTAGGAGGAGAAGCAGAAGGGGTTAAACACCTCCAAATAAATCAAAAGACATAGTGCATAAACCAAGTCTCTTCCAACCTACACAGTGCATAGACCAAGACTCTTCCAACCTGGTTAATTCTATGACTCAGCAATAAAACCAGGGGAAAAGCCTTGTAGGTAGCAGGAAAAGCAGAAGGGGTTAAACACCTCCAAACAGATCACAAAACACAGTGCATAAACCAAGTCTCTTCCAACCTGGTTAATTCTATGATGCAACAACAAATCCAAGGGAAAAGCTTTGTAGGTAGGAGGAGAAGCAGAAGGGGTTAAACATCTCCAAATAAATCAAGAAACACAATGCTATATAGACCAAGTCTCTTCCAACCTACACAGTGCATAGACCAAGTCTCTTCCAACCTACACAATACATAGACCAAGTCTCCTCCAACCTACACAACACATAGACCAAGTCTCTTCCAACCTACACAGCACATAGATTAAGTCTCTTCCAACCTGGTTAATTCTATGACTCAACAATAAAACCAAGGGAAAATCTTTGTAGGTAGGAGGAGAGGCAGAAGGGGTTAAACACCTCCAAATAAATCAAGAAACACAGTACATAAACCAAATCACTTCCAAACTACACAGTGCACAGACCAAGTCTCTTCCAACCTGGTTAATTCTATGATTCAACAATAAAACCAAGGGGAAATCCTTGTAGGTAGGAGGAGAAGCAGAAGGGGTTAAACACCTCCAAATAAATCAAAAGACATAGTGCATAAACCAAGTCTCTTCCAACCTACACAGTGCATAGATCAAGACTCTTCCAACCTGGTTAATCCTATGACTCAACAATAAAACTAGGGGAAAAGCCTTGTTGGTAGCAGGAAAAGTAGAAGGGGTTAAACACCTCCAAAGAAATCACAAAACACAGTGCATAAACCGAATCTCTTCCAACCTACACAGTGCACAGACCAAGTCTCTTCCAACCTACACAACGCATAGACCAAGTCTCTTCCAACCTGGTTAATTCTATGACTCAACAATAAAACCAAGGGAAAATCTTTGTAGGTAGGAGGAGAGGCAGAAGGGGTTAAACACCTCCAAATAAATCAAGAAACACAGTACATAAACCAAATCACTTCCAAACTACACAGTGCACAGACCAAGTCTCTTCCAACCTGGTTAATTCTATGATTCAACAATAAAACCAAGGGGAAATCCTTGTAGGTAGGAGGAGAAGCAGAAGGGGTTAAACACCTCCAAATAAATCAAAAGACATAGTGCATAAACCAAGTCTCTTCCAACCTACACAGTGCATAGATCAAGACTCTTCCAACCTGGTTAATCCTATGACTCAACAATAAAACTAGGGGAAAAGCCTTGTTGGTAGCAGGAAAAGTAGAAGGGGTTAAACACCTCCAAAGAAATCACAAAACACAGTGCATAAACCGAATCTCTTCCAACCTACACAGTGCACAGACCAAGTCTCTTCCAACCTACACAACGCATAGACCAAGTCTCTTCCAACCTGGTTAATTCTATGACTCAACAATAAAACCAAGGGAAAATCTTTGTAGGTAGGAGGAGAAGCAAAAAGGGTTAAACACCTCCAAATAAATCAAGAAACACAATGCATAGACCAAGTCTCTTCCAACCTGGCTAATTCTATGATTCAACAACAAAGCCAAGGAAAAAGCTTTGTAGGTAGGAGGAGAAGCAAAAAGGGTTAAACACCCCCAAATAAACCAAGAAACACAGTGCACAGACCAAGTCTCTTCCAACCTACACAGCGCACAGACCAAGTCTCTTCCAACCTGGTTAATTCTATGACTCAACAATAAAACCAAGGGAAAATCTTTGTAGGTAGGAGGAGAAGCAGAAGGGGTTAAACACCTCCAAATAAATCAGGAAACACAATGCATAGACCAAGTCTCTTCCAACCTACATAGTGCATAGACCAAGTCTCTTCCAACCTACATAGTGCATAGACCAAGTCTCTTCCAACCTGGCTAATTCAATGATCCAACAATAAAACCAGGAGAAAAGCCTTGTAGGTAGGAGGAGAAGCAAAAAGGGTTAAACACCTCCAAATAACTCAAGAAACACAGTGCATAAACCAAAACTGGAAGGAATATGATTGTTTTAAACCTCGAGGCATAATAGTTTCACTGAGTAGAGGTGGGGGGAGGAAAGAAGAAACCCACAAAGCCAGAGGAAGGGAGCCATTGATATGTCGATCAGCATAACAATGCAGAGCACAGAGACAATACAAAACTTTACTCCTACATCTGATTTAGGGCATTGTTGAGTAGCAGTTGTTGGAATTTATACAAATAGCTGCTCTTCTAGGCTGTGTTTATGATATTTTATTAATCTTTCCACTATTACTATTATTATTAATAATACAAGAGTGCCGTGTTGGGTTGGTTGGCTTTTTTTCCCCCCCTCCCTCTTCCAAAGCTGCATTTGTGTTCTCACAGCCCCCTCCCCGTGCTTTGAAGAACTTCCTTTCCAAATGATAAAACATTTATACAAGAAATCACCAGATGATTTCAAATCAAATCCTTCCAGCCTGTGTGGGATGTTCATGAATCAGCTGTGACTCTCCTCGCTTCACGTGGGGCTGCACTGCTCTCCACCTCAACCTCTGCCAGTGACATTTTCCTTTAGAGTCTTATCATTGCATCATTATTACCTTTCAGGACTCCTGGGGAGAGAACAAAAGCTTCCCCTTTGTGCTTCCATTCTAAGAAGAACAAATGAAATCTCGATCCTGGCCAAAACAAACTTTTAAAGTACAAAATGAATTAGAAGTTGTGTGGTTAAGAAAAGCACCCAAACAAAACCAAACCAACAACCAAGTTGTGGAAGCTTAACAGGGCCTCTGGTACACTCTAGGTAACTTATGGCTGGCTTTTCTCTGTTTAACCACTAAACCAAGCTCAGCCTAATGCAACATGGCAAACTACTACATGATAGAATGTTTGTTTTGAGACACTGCATCCAGTTCTGGAGTCCCTATTACAAGAGGGATATGGAGATGCTGCAGTGGGTCCAAAGAGGGGCCAGGAGGATGCTCAGAGGGCTGCAGCAGCTCTGCTGTGAGCACAGACTGAAAGAGTTGGGGCTGTTCAGACTGGAGAAGAGGAGGCTCCGAAGTGACCTTCTTGTGGCATTTCACTATCTGCAGGGGGCCCACAAAAAAGCTTGGCAGGGACTTTTTAGGCACTCAGGGAATGACAGGACTGGAGTAAAGCTGGAGGTGGGGAGAGTCAGACTGGCTGTGAGGAGGAAGTTGTTGAGCATGAGAGTGGTGAGAGGCTGGAATGGGTTGCCCAGGGAGGTGGTGGAGGCTCCATCCCTGGAGGTGTTTGAGGCCAGGCTGGATGAGGCTGTGGGCAGCCTGATCTACAGTAGGGTGTCCCTGCCCATGGCAGGGGAGTTGGCACTAGGTGATCACAGTGTCACACAGTATCCCAGTATCACCAAGGTTGGAAGAGACCTCACAGATCATCAAGTCCAACCCTTTACCACAGAGCTCAAGGCCAGACCATGGCACCAAGTGCCACGTCCAGTCCTGCCTTGAATGGCTCCAGGGACGGCGACTCCACCACCTCCCCGGGCAGCCCATTCCAGTGTCCAATGACTCTCTCAGGGAAGAACTTTCTCCTCACCTCAAGACTAAATTTCCCCTGGCACAGCCTGAGGCTGTGTCCTCTTGTTCTGGTGCTGGCCACCTGAGAGAAGAGAGCAACCTCCTCCTGGCCACAACCACCCCTCAGGTAGTTGTAGACAGCAATGAGGTCACCCCTGAGCCTTCTCTCCTCCAGGCTAACCAATCCCAGCTCCCTCAGCCTCTCCTCGTAGGGCTGATTCTATGATTAAACATCTCGCTGAGGTTGATCTCAACTGCTATCAACTGATGCCAGCACTCTTGTGATGCTAATAAATGAGAGGGGCTCATTTCTACCTCCAGAGTGATTATTTGCTGCCTTTCTGCTTATTGTTACCTTTTAATTGTCCTCTGAGCTGCCCAAAGAGGAGATATCTGATTATTTCTCAGCTCCCTTGCAAACCAAGGTCTCTAAAACACCACATTTACACAGTTGCTACTAATGGTGATTCTTATTATCATCACCTTCTTTTAATTTCACTCCAGTGGGCAGATTATTCTTTTTTAAGCAAATGTCGTGGCTCAGATTTGTAGAAAAGGCACAACTGCAATTAGCAGCTCCAGTAAAACAGAGAAAGCAGAATATTTGTGAGTCTGGAAGGCATGCTTGTTTTTTTTTTCCCAGGGAAATTTCAGTTTTAATTAAAGAAACAAACAAACTTTGCAGTATCAAAGTGGGTGAGGGGGGAAAAAAAAGAGAGAGAGAAAGAAAAAATCAGCCTGGAAGTAGGAGGAGGGGGTTGTAGAAATCAAGGGACCTGGAGAGTGTTCAACTCCCAGCAAGGGACAGGAACATAAGTGGCTCCTGGCAGCCCCATCCGGATGAAGAGACAGGGTGGCAGCACTCGAAGCCTGGCAGGGTGAGAAGCATTGATGGGAAGGAGGGAGAGAGGCACTCACCTCATAAAACAATGACACCTGGGCACTGCATTGGGATGCTTGCCCTCATTGCCAAAGCTTGGGATGCAGGGATTGAGCCTAGCTGGGATATTTTGGTGAGAAGAATTAGTTCATAGGCTGGGAAAAGGAAACAATGGTGATGCCTGCTGCACTCATAGGCTTGCTGAGGTGTATAAGAACAAGAATACAAACACAGATAACAGTTCTTTGCTCTCTGTCTTTGGGGCTGCACTTCCCTCTAACCTAACCTGCTGTCTGTGTGACTAATCCATCTGCTTCCTAACCCCCCTGTCTGGCCCTCCAAACTCTCCTTGAAGCATAAGGCAAAGTCTGGGGTAAGGTAGAGGGGTGGGGAGAAGGTGGAAGGGTGGTGGAGAGCCCCTCCTGGGGACTCTGGTTTCTGGGAGGGCTGCTGTGTTTCTGTATTACCTTTTGAACTTGTATATTACTGTATAGACTGTAACTATCTGCTTGTTTATTGTGCTAAGCTGCAAGTATAAAGCTTCATTCAATTTCCAACTGGCTGAGTCTAGACTGGGTGATTCTACTTAAGTGTGTGGGTGTGGGTAACACCCAAACCATCACAAGGGATTATGGTAGAGATTCACTAACACACCAGAAAAAGAGCAAGAAGGTCTTGGTGGAGGTAGTGTGGTCACAGGCACAGCATCCCTGCCTCCACAAACAGGTCCAGCACCTGCTTTGATTAGAAGTTGCAAGTCTCTCATGTTTTAACAGGAGCTGAGTCACTCCATGAAAGTCATCCCTTCCAAGGCAGAAAAAAAAGTAGCTGCACAGTCCAAAATTATGAGCAAAAAGGGGAAAAATATTTTGTTTGGAGTCCAAACATAACTTCTTGAAAATGAATGTTCCAAATCTATTTGATTTCCCCCTGGAGCCTTGCAAAGAAAACCAACATTCACCTGATAGATCCCATGTATGACCATGGCTATACATTCATCACAGTGATTTAAGCTGCAGTTGTGCCTAAATGTCCTAGGCCAGCAAAAAACCTCTTGTACAAGGTGCAAACGTGGAGCAGGGCAGCCATGAGGAGCCTTTGCTGTACAGTGTTGCCACCACAGTAGAAAGCTGAGACAGCAGAAGGGGTACCCAGGCATTGATTAGGTTTGGAAAGGGATGAGGCTTTACTCCTTAGAATCATAGAATCAACCAGGTTGGAAGAGACCTCGAAGATCATCAGCATCAAAGTCTCCAATCAGCCTTGCCCATCTCCAGCTGACTGATTTTGAGTAGACCACTTTGACCAAGCTTCCCATAGCAACTCTTGTGTTGAAACCACCCTGAAGTTTCCATTCTTTTTCAATTCCCAGGTGAAGCACTCTTGAATTTTTGCCTAATGCAGATACCAGGTACAAGTTCAACATTACTGTGCTGTAACTAACATGGGAAGCTGCCCCAACCCATGTTAGGTGAAGACATAACTTAATCATTAATCCTGTCCAGTGCTGTCACTGTTTCAGTAGTGAAAAGAATAAGGTATTACAACATTCATCTGATCCTCATGTTTTGGAGAGACACTGGATTACTTTAGGGGTTTAAATCCAATTAGATGTGGAGATCTTACTCTGGGAAGAACATCTCTCACCCTAAGTCAAAGGAGATTCTGGTTCATCAATATTCCTCACATACAATTTGAAGCCTGCTACTCTTCTACTTTGAGCTGTAGGAGATTCCATGTGATCCTCAGGAGGAATTTTTTTTTCCCTGTGAGGGTGACAGAGCACTGGAACAGGCTGCCCAGGGAGCTTGTGGAGTCTCCCTCTCTGGAGATAATCAAGAACCATCAGGATGCTTTCCAGTGTGATCTGCTCTAGGTGATCCTTCTACTTTGAGCCATAGGAGGTTCCATGTGAACTTGAACACGAATTTTTTTCCCTGTGAGGGTGACAGAGCACTGGAGCAGGCTGCCCAGGGAGCTTGTGGAGTCTCCCTCTCTGGAGATAATCAAGAACCATCTGGATGCCTTCCAGTGTGGTCTGCTCTAGGTGATCCTGCTATGGCAGGGGAGCTGGACCAAATGATCTTTGGAGGTCCCTTCCAGCCCCTGACATTCTGTGATTCTATTTTTCTGCAATTTTATTTCTCAGAGAAACTTCCCCCACCCCCTCCTTATCTTTCCAGAGAGGAAGATGCAAATCTACTGCCATCAACATTGTGTTATTCAGAAACACTAAGAAGTAAACCACCTGGTATTTTTTCTTCAGTGCCTATATATGCATATGCAAATCCAACAGCTTAAGTATCTGCCAAACTATTTACCAAGTTTGTCAGGGAAACAGCCTCTGAAATGATCTTCCTTTAAAATACTATTCTGCTGCTAAATTCTTCCTCAGAATCCTATTTTTGTCTCCTAAGGAATATTCACCCTCACAGTCTGACTGCTTGTTAGGGGCTGGAGAGGGAAGGAAACAAGAAAACCAGCAAAACTCTCACTGTTGGCCTATGTTCTAGTGCCAGTGTTCAAACATCAGGATCCAAACAGGATCCCAGTGCCTGAAAAACACATCTTTTGCTGCTTTGAAATCTGCACAGGTTGCAGAAGAGGATCTGCCAGTAGGGCAACAGGGCTGGTGAAGGGCCTGGAACACAAACCTTATGAGGAGAGGCTGAGGAAGCTGGGGGTGTGCAGCCTGCAGAAGAGGAGGCTCAGGGCAGAGCTCATTGCTGTCTACAACTACCTGAAGGGAGGCTGTAGCCAGGTGGGGTTGGGCTCTTCTGCCAGGCAAGCAGCAACAGAACAAGGGGACACAGTCTCAAGTTGTGCCAGGGGAGGTCTAGGCTGGATGTTAGAAGGAAGTTGTTGGCAGAGAGAGTGATTGGCATTGGAATGGGCTGCCCAGGGAGATGGTAGAGTCCCCATCCCTGGAGGTGTTGAAGAACTGGCTGAGGCACTTAGTTCCATGGTCTAGTTGATTGTCCAGGGCTGGGTGCTAGGTTGGACTGGATGATCTTGGAGGTCTCTTCCAACCTGCTTGATTCTATGATTCTATGAAACATCAGGATCCCAACAGGATCCCAGTGCCTGAAAATCACATCTTTTGCTGCTTTGAAATCTGCATGGGTTGCAGAAGAGGATCTGCCAGTAGAAATGCTAACATTTGCCACGACTGAGACGGGGAGAGTTTTCAATTTTGGACTGAATGAAACCATGGAAAATGTTGTTAGCAACAACTCCAATGTTATATATATATATATAAATATCACCCAGTGACAGATTTTGAGATTAAAAGGAAATATTAAAAATCCCCTTCAATATTTAAAGCTTACTTAACCAGTAGCACTCCACTTGACACTGACTCCTGTCATTTGCTTTCATTCCTCTTTTGATCCCTGCAAAGCAGTTACACGATTGCAAATATCTTATCATGTCACCTTCTCCTATGGATATGAGATGAAAGAATATTATCTCAAGCTGAGTGATAAGTCCTGCACCAAAAACTAGGGGTGGAATCTGCACCATCTGACACTAACTGGAAGCAGGGAGGCGACAGCGCTGGGCGGATTTGTTGCTGATATTTGGGTGTTGAGGATGGATAGGAAAAAAGGGTCTGATTTTAATAGGTCATTTAGGGCTGCTAATTAACCCTCGAGGTTCAATACCAGGTTAGCTGAGCTGCTTCTCAATGCACAGGATGGCTTCAAATGGCTTTTACTTGCACGATGATGATGTTGTTTTGCCTCTGACTTTAAACGTGTGCAAAGGGCATCAAAAGGCCTACTAAGGTGAAATAGAATCATAGAATCAAGCAGGTTGGAAGAGACCTCCAAGCTCATCCAGTCCAATCTAGCACTCAGCCCTATCCTGTCAACCAGACCATGGCACTAAGTGCCTCATCCAGGCTTTGCTTGACCACCTCCAGGGACGGTGCCTCCACCACCTAATAAAATTAGCCCTCATCTGTTTTATTTTAAAGAGACTCTTCCTTCCCTACTCCCTCCACCAGCACCCCCACACACATACTCTTTTTTTTTTCTTCCTCCCCCCCTTTTTTTCCTCCCTTTTCTTTCTTATTTAGGGAACTCAGTTCCTTTCCCATACTTGGTATGTAGTACATCTTTTTTTTCTCAGAGTTAATTCTCCAAGTCTGGTCTGTCAGCCAGTATAAACACCACTTGATGAATGAGACTCAAGGTGTTTAGTCACCTGAAGCAGCTGTTTGAAGTAACTCTACACACAGCCTGAGGCCTGTGTTTTCACAGCTGTGGGAACTCTTCAAAAGCTTTTCCTCTTGGCCTGCTTCTTTGCTGTGGCTTTAGACTCTTAGCGCAAAATCTGGACAATTTCAAAAGGGCAGAATGAAACTAGAGACAGTAATTTTTGATGATTTTGGGGCCAAAGAAATGGCCTAGAATAAATAAATGAAGTGCATTTGAAAGTGTTTTACCTAGGTGGGCTATATATCTAAGGACTGCTCGCTCTCCACGTTGCTCATGCGCTCACTTGAAAGGGAAGATACGAGGCTGAAGTTCTGCTCTGTTTACATGGCAGCATTTTCACCTACTCTGATGCAGCTACACTGAAAGTAAACATTTAGGGGGCCTGGAAATACATATACCTGAAATAAACTCCACAAGTTTTTAGAAGTGGGAAAGCTCTCTAAAACTCCTAAATAAAGACCTGCAATGTGTAGTGATCTGTGCTCCCTACTGGGAAGCTTTGGAGGATTGGCCTCGCGAAGGTCCCATACGATTGCTTCTCCTGGCTCAAAGTCTGTGCCTTCATGATATGCCTCACTGTATCCATGTAGGTAGCCAAAGTAGTGATGAGCCTCAAAAATCATAAAAATATTGAGCAAGGCACTGTGCTGGCAGAGAAATTACAGTTTTGCAAATACAGGACCCAGTCATGCAGCTGGGCTGAAATATTATACGCAGAATGAGGTCATGGATCAGCAAATGGGTTTTATTTGGGGGTGGGAGTGGACTGCAAGCCTGAGGCGAGATGATGAATTTGCTGGAAATCCCTGAGGGAGAAATGGCCAGGTTCTACCTCCCCTAAGATGTGCAGCATCACCATCCTCAGAGGCACTGCTGTCACAAGAGCAGGCTCCACATGGGGTCAGGCAGATGTTGTTCAACACCGTGAGTAAGGTTTGTGCCACCAGAGCAGCCCAAGAAGGTGAGCATCCCATGAGAAAGGGAGATGGAAAGTTATTTAGGGAGCAAAGCTAGAAATGGGTAGATTCAGACTGCATGTTAGGAAGAAGTTCTTCACCATGAGGATGGTGAGACCCTGGAAGGGGTTGCCCAGGGAGGTGGTGGAAGCCTCATCCCTGGAGATGTTTAAGGTCAGGCTGGATGAGGCTTTAGATAGCCATGATGAAGTGTGAGGAGTCCCTGCCCATGGCAGGGCAGTTTGAACTAGCCTGGAAAAGAGGAGCTTCAGGGGGGACCTCATTGTGGGCTACAACTACCTGAAGGGAGGCTGTAGCCAGGTGGGGTTGGGCTCTTCTCCCAGGCACCAGTAACAGAACAAGGGGACACAGTCTCAAGTTGTGCTGGGAGAGGTCTAGGCTGGATGTTAGGAGGAAGTTGTTGGCAGAGAGAGTGATTGGCATTGGAATGGGCTGCCCAGGGAGGTGGTGGAGTCACTGTCCCTGGAAGTGTTCAAGTACAGCCTGGATGAGGCACTTAGTGCCATGGTCAGGTTGATTGGCTAGGGCTGGGAGCTAGGTTGGACTGGCTGAGCTTGGAGATCTCTTCCAACCTGGTTGATTCTATGATCCTTGTGGTCCCTTTCAACCCTGACTGATTCAGCAAAGCATCGATGTGAGCACCAGAAAAGGATGTGAGTAGACAGACTTAATCCGTGAGGCTATGTCAGGTGGATGCTTAATTCACTGAATAACACTTCCCATTCCCAAGCTCATCCAAAAAAGGACATGCAGGTACATCAAACCTCAATTTTCAAACGTGTCCAACCAAAGACATCGTCAGGCTTGCCAGCAGGAGAATAAGGATGGGACAAACTTCTCCTGAGACAGCAGAACAAACATGCCCCAGCCTTAGCTGTTTTAACACGACATGCCTCCCACACACTACTCCATAAATCGTTCCTTTCTTCCCTCTCATTTCCCCCAGTTTCCAAAAACTCTCATGTTAACAGCAAAGGTTTAGTTTAAACTGATCCTCAGCCATCCCTGGCGTGTATTACACACGCTCACCCTTTTATGTTTTACAGCTTATGTCATTCTGTGTTTATCATTTGGTTAAGGCCTTATATTTTTGGCTTGCTGTTCCCCCTTATCCAGTGATAAAATATCCCCTCAGGAGAGAGACATTTCATGAATTATGGTGATAGTATAGGAAATAAATGACTTATTGGCACTACAGTCTGGCTAGACATGGAACTGTGCTCTGTGAAAGTTTAGGGCCACAGAGAAAGGTGCATGTGCAAGCACTGGCACTCCTAGGGATGAAAGCTGCCCTGAGGATGAAGAGACCCTGTGGTGAGAAAGGCTGTAGTGCTGCAGGGTCACAGGCTCAGGATGAAGCCTGTGCTGTGCTAGGGTCTCTGTACAAAGCTGCTCATCCCTTTGTGGCTAGCACTCTCTGGTGCACAACAATGCCAGAAGGTGGTGGATTTTCCAGATGCTGTGTGAACAGCAGGGCATTAATATTTCCAGAGTGGGTAAATAAAATATGGCCATAAATAAGCTCTCTTAAATGTCTTCTACTCCATTGCCCACATCTGGATGCCCACAGGTACCAATGTTTTGCAATGATGCTGAAGTTTGGCAGTGCCAAACTACATCCTGACTGCTGCCTTCACCTTTGTGATGTGCTCCAATTCGATCCTCACTCCTGACCTACTCCTGAGAGGCTTCAAACAGCCAACACCACCCAAAGTTGCCCTCCCATTTCCAAAGTCCTTCTATCCCACACAGCAAAAGCACATCTTGTACTACCAGAGACACAGCTGGGCTGCTCTCTCCTCTCCAAAAACATGACATAAATACTGACACTGGTCACAGTACACGTCAACCAAGGCAGACTTTGCTAAAGAGCTACCACAAAACAAACAAAGAAATCTGCTGCTGGACAGCACATTGCAACCATTCCCCTCCATGTACACAGGAGAGTTCTACATACACAGGCTTGCTGCTTTGCACCTCAGGAAACAAATCCACTCAGAAGAAAAAAGATAAGGCAATTAAAGCTGTTTGCTTAACCTCATTGCTGTCTACAACTACCTGAAGGGAGGTTGTAAGCAGATGGGGGTTGGTCTCTTCTCCCAGGCAACCACCAACAGAAGAAGGGGACACAGTCTCAAGTTGTGGCAGGGGAGGTCTAGGCTGGATGTTAGGAGGAAGTTGTTGGCAGAGAGAGTGATTGGCATTGGAATGGGCTGCCCAGGGAGGTGGTGGAGTCACTGTCCCTGGAGGGGTTCAAGAAAAGCCTGGATGAGGCACTTAGTGCCATGGTCTTGTTGATTGGCTAGGGCTGGGTGCTAGGTTGGACTGGATGATCTTGGAGATCTCTTCCAACCTGGTTGATTCTGTGATTCTATGAATCTTTGGAAGGCTCATTCCTGGACCAGCACTACAGCTAAGGAGGCCTCCAACTGCATGACACAGCTTTGATTTCACAACTCCATAATTTCTGTGGCCCAAACAATGAGCCACCTTTGGCTTTGGAACATAAAGGGGATGTAAGGCTTGGGTTTGAGTGGAAGCTGAAGATTTCATGAAAGCTGAGCAGCATAATCCCAATTCCCACATGACCAGTAGGGTAAACATTAGCTGGCATACAAGGTAGGATTTTATGAGTTTCTTCTCACCACAAATGACTGTTTTACAGCATGATTTAATGAAAACACATTCAGAAGTCCACCTCTGCAATCTGATGACTTAGGGGTCTATTTGCTGAGACAGAGCTATGTTCTCTCAACATCCTCACTTATCATTTGGGATGAATTAATGGATGTGAATCCATAAGGGTTAACTTTAAAACAGTAATACAGTTCTGTTATGCAGGAACATAGCCCAAATGTAACCAACATGTTAAATTATTGCTTGTGTAAATAATAATAGCAATATAGAAAATTGTTTTCCCTTCTTTAAAGAAGTGAACTGTATCAAAATACAGATGATGAGATATTACAGGGGAAAAAAATAACATTATTAAGAGATCCTCAGTCTGCACATGTATGTAAATAATTTTATGGGGATGTTCTGTTGAAGATTCACGGATTTAAATGATTCATTGAATGCTTTGGGTTGGAAGGGACCTTAAAGATTACCTGGTCCCAACCACCCTGCCATTGACAGGGACACCTCCCATGAGAACAGGTTGCTCAAGGCCTCATCCAACCTGGCTTTGAACGGCTTGAGGGAGGGGGCATCTGTGACCTCCCTAGGCAACCTGTTCTGGTTTAGAATGTCTTCCTAATCAATGAGTTCCTAAGATGATGATGTCTTTATAAGCCACAGCTTCCTAGCAAAAGATGCCTTAAGTTGTAAATATATAAATATGCAGCCAGAATTTGATGAGGAGAATCCAGGAGAAGCCCTATCAGAGTCTTTTCTGTGATGCTCCAGTAGAGAAAAGGATAACTTGAATAGTACATCCAATTTTGGTGTCCTAATCACAAGGACACAGAGCTGTTGGAGTGAGTCCAGAGGAGGCCACTAAGATGATCCAAAGGCTGGAGCATCTCTGCTTGAGCAGCTCTGCCTTGAGCTCTGTGGTAAGGGGTTGGACTTGATGATCTGTGAGGTCTCTTCCAACCCTGATGATACTGTGATACTGTGTGATACACACACATATATATGTATATATATGTATGTGTATGCATATATATATATATATATGTATATATCCTGATGGTTATTAGAGACACTATAACAGGCAGCTTTTCTTCTCTCTGCCTCTAAAACAGTTTCCCAGGTTAAGCCTCACTCCCATGACCATCATAGCCATTCATCTGGCTCTCTGGCTGGATAGTGGCAGAGCGTGTTGTGCCTGGCTGTGAATTCCTCTGCACCCAAAGATTTCCCTTTCCATGACATCTCTCAGAAACAAATCCTGGATCTGGTTCGCATCTAACCACAAGTATGAACCAAAACCCAACACGGCACTGGACACACGCTGGAAACCTGATAACGTGTGACTATGAATTTACTCCTGTAGTTGCTGAGCTGCTATTGGATATCTGGAGCATGCTTGGAATTACAGCTTTTGCTTTCCAAAAACGTGCATAGTTTGTTCCTTGTAATCCTATTTCTGATGAAGTCAAAGGCAGAAATCCCACAGAAAGAGCTGGAGAGGAAGGACTTTGTTTTACAGACGTATGTTTTATGGAACCTTTCCTACTTGCTGTCCTTCCAGTGTAAAATATTAGCCAGCCTAATCCCTTTCTTCTTCTGCACATTAAAATAGAGACTTGAGAAAAGAGGTTATGGTTTTTATAAATTGGGATAAAATGGCCTCTGTTTGCTAACACTTGCCAAAGCATACAGGGTCAAACCAAAACACTCACCCATCCTGGCCAGCTACATGCCTTATTCTTTAAACAATAAATTAGTGTCAAAGTTTCCAGTAATTAATTTCTATACCAATTTACATATTTCATTCCTCTTCTTTTTTTTTTTTCCCTTTTCTTTTTTTGTTCTTTTTTTTTTTTTTTTTTCCCTTTGGCTTTCATGTTTTCAAACTGTAATGCAGCTAACATCTATTTAAAGCAACCTCTACTAGCCGGTGATTGATGTTAGATACAACAATTACAATGCCAGTGCTGGGGAAAATTCTTTGCAGATGTTGTCAAATTACAGGTTAAATGAGGGAAAAAAAGGGAGGGGGGGGGAAAAAAGTGCTTTTCTTCCGGCCACCCACTCTATTCCCCTTGAAATAGGTGCACAGTACTGTATAGCCTGTGCTGTAGGTGCACTAATTCCCTCTTCAGTCACTCATCTGGTTTAAATGACTTCCATTTGCCTTTTCAAAGGATGACAGAACACTGTGTTCAGAGTGGTTTGCAGGTACCAAAAACTGAGTAACTCTGCTTTGTGTTTTAGCTGGCAGAGAGAAGTGAGCTCGATCTGGCAACACTACTCTCAGTTTCCCTGTAATATAAATAGCATTTACCATTGTGAACCCAAAAGGAAAAAACCCAACCAAAAGGGGGTGAGAAGGGAAAGAAAGAAAAAGAAAGAAATTAAGGTTGGATTGTTTTAACCCTTTGTAAACCTTTCCACTCTCTGAGATAAACCAGGATCCTTGTCTTCATGCTATAATCGTAACAGCATGTATTTGGTGCTGACAGAAGGCAGATTGAGCAGGGGTCCTGTGTGGCTTATAGTTTGTGGGGAGGTGATGAAACCTCTCCATTACCCAGCTCTCGTAGCAGGAGCCAGGCGCAGTCCCATCCCCTGACAGCAAGAAGAGGAAGGTAATGCACCATAAACAGAGTATGGGAAAAAATCAAGAGCAAATTGAAAAAGTGGCTTTTTGCCTGCCACTGCCTGTAGCCAGGCTCGTGCTCTGCTCAGGAGGAGAGCAGGCTGTGCCACTCTTGAGCTCAGCAAGAAAGCCTGCAGCGCTGGTACAGCCTACCAGTGTGCTCTGCAGTGGCACGTAGCGCAGTGCAAAAGCACTGCAACAGGCTGCCAAGCAAAAGGATGAAGGCCCCATCCCTGAAGGCCTTACAAGACATGCAGGTGTGATGATAAGGGACAAGGTTTAGTGGTGGAGTGGGCAGTGCTTGTATTAATGGTTGTACTTATCATAGAATCAACCAGGTTGGAAGAGACCTCCAAGATCATCCAGTCCAACCTAGCACCCAGCCCTAGCCAATCAACCAGACCATGGCACTAAGTGCCTCAGCCAGGCTCTTCTTCAACACCTCCAGGCATGGTGACTCCACCACCTCCCTGGGCAGCCCATTCCAATGCCAATCACTCTCTCTGAAAACAACTTCCTTCACATCCAGCCTAGACCTCTCCCAACACAACTTGAGACTGTATCCCCTTGTTCTGTTACTGGTGCCTGGGAGAAGAGATTGACCCTCACCTGGCTACAACTTCCCTTCAGGTAGTTGTAGACAGCAGTGAGATCACTCCTGAGCCTCCTCTTCTCCAGGCTAAACAACCCCATCTCCCTCAGCCTCTCTTCATCTTGAAAGTCTCAGCCGGCCAAAAAGATTCTCTAATTCTGCTGTGGGGTGTGGGAGCAACTTGGCACCAGTTCTAGGTACATTTGTTCCCTAGGAACCACCTGAAAGTAATTGGATGAACAGAGAGGGAGTGAAAATGCCACAAGTCCACTAGGCACAGGCAACATCAGGCACCAGAACCCCCACGATACAAAGTGGGCCAAACCAGCTTGGTGGCACAGATACACCCAACTGTTTCTGAGCTGATTCTCAAGCTGCTTCTGCATTGCTGGTGCTGGTTTCTCACTGGCACACCATGCTCAAGCCCTAAGGCTTTGAATGGGATTTCCATTTTAATTCTTCTTTTACATATGTTGGACTTGTTCTTACAGTGTACAGGAATGAATTCTGGCCAAAAGAAGAACAAGAAGAAATTGCAAAGTGAAATTGAAGTAGAGGACAGGAAAGCTAGGGGCTCTCATATATATTTTTTTGCCAAAGGAGTGGCTTTCTGCGTGGCCTTATCCTCACTGCATCTTCTATCCACATCTGATTAACTCCAGCATGTAAAATAAAGGCACTGAAAACAACAAGCAGGTAGAACAAGAAGGCAATACTGCAAAAGGACCAGCAGCAAATAGATACTCCTCTGACCAAAGAGATGAAGGACTGATGGAGACACACTGCCAGGTCTTTGGGTGATGGTGAACAGTCCACAGTGCCAATTTGTAACACTAACTGTTTCATAACAAACTCCTGGGAGGCATCTGCACAACTGTGTGTGAGGTAACTGTTGCATGCAACTCTCTAAATAATTATATGGGCTAAATAGCCACTAAAGAGTCCCTTTCTCTTCTCTAGATCACCACCCCAGGACTCTATCTCCTCCTGGCCACACCGGCGTGCATTGCATCCTGAGGTAGTCTCCTACCCCTTCCAACAATCAGTGCATCTATTTTTAAGCCAGGAAGCTTGACACTTTTCAGAAGTGAGCTAAGGGGCCGGTTTGTGAGCAGTGAGGGCAGGAGCATGTGATTTGTGTGCTGAGCTTCAGCGTCTTGGCTTTCGAGAGGAAAGTGCAGCTTGCTGATGAAGGCTTGCGGTTTTCCTGTTTGGTGTCTGGGAAAGGAACAAAAAAGGCTGTGGAGGTGGGGTGTAAATGGGCAGAGTGGGGCAAAACAAAGGCAACAAAAGAAAAAGGCATCAATGTGTGACCAGGTTTATTTCTAACTCATGAGAATGCCCAAGACTCATCTGCTTTACCGGTTGAAGACAATGCAGTCTTCAACCTCTCCTCGTCCCAACCACCTCTCCTTGTCCCAACCACCTCTCCTAGTGGTAACAGGGTCACAGATCTTCAACCTCTCCTTGTCCCAACCACCTCTCCTAGTGGTAACAGGGTCACAGATCTTCAACCTCTCCTTGTCCCAACCACCTCTCCTAGTGGTAACAGGATCACAGATCTTCAACCTCTCCTTGTCCCAACCACCTCTCCTAGTGGTAACAGGGTCACAGATCTTCAACCTCTCCATGTCCCAACCACCTCTCCTAGGGGTAACAGGATCACAGATCTTCAACCTCTCCTTGTCCCAACCACCTCTCCTAGTGGTAACAGGGTCACAGATCTTCAACCTCTCCTTGTCCCAACCACCTCTCCTAGGGGTAACAGGATCACAAATCCTAGCCCTTGAAAGACATTCTGAAAGCCCACATAACTTTTGACCTATCTGTAATGGTTTCAGATGCTTCCAACGTGGCTGCAGCTACAAGAAACTAAAGGGGTTTGGTCTGCTCCAAAACGAGGCCAAAGAGCCTTTGCAAGTAAGAATGTTTAAAGCACTCCAGCAATGTTGCTGCCCAGAAACAGGCAGTTTCTGTAAAAGGATAAAGAGCTTCCTGCCAGCCTCCCTCACTCTGTTCTGGTTTATAATACACTTTTGCCACATGAAGTGACTTTAAAAGCAAAGAGCTTGCTTTTCCTGGTAAAAGAGGGTGGACAGGATTGTGAAACATGAGAGATGTCTAATCTATGACTTTCAAGGGTGCAGGATGTGTAAGGCTTGGTTAAGAGTTTGGTCACACATATTGAATATTCTTTCCTGTGCCCAAACTATCCAAACCCAGTCATTATTTAGTGCATCCTTTTTAACAAGCCATAATAATTAACATGTTACTGACTTTATTCATGGTATAAATTAAACACAACTGTTCCAAACTGCTACTGTGAGCACACTGCTAGCTTGAGAGAATGTGCAAACAGTGGTGGCATAAATATTTCATGGGCAACTTGAAATTTTGCTCATAGACATCGACAACTTCAAAACCAGTTTGCTGCCACTGCTTTTGCCGAGGAAGCTCGACAGCCCACAAAAAGGAAGCGTGAAATGGCCACAAGCACAGCAGCCAGAGCTAGAAAGTAAAGATTCCTCAGCTGATAGAGAGAATAAATTGCCTTAATAGGTGTTGATACTATTTACCATGCCTACAAATGTGTGGATTCCTGCACAGAATCCCAACTCTACCATCCCTCTGGGCAAGCTGTGCCAGGGTCTTGCCACCCTCAGTGTAAGAAATGTTTTCCTTCTATCCAGTCTGAATCTCTCTTCTAGTTTACAAGTGTCACTCCTTGTCCTGTCACAACAGGTCCTGCTAAAACACTCTCCCCATCTTTCCTGTGCTCCCTGGCAGGCTGATGATCTCTTGTGCTCCTTTCCCTTCCAATAGGTGCAAGAGGTGTCCATGGGCCAGGGAACGAGCTGAGCAGGGGACAAAAGAGACTCTACATTAGGAAAGGGAAGGGAGAAAGTTTCCAGTGAGCTTTAGGAAAGGGGAATCTGCTAAGTCAGGACACCATCTTTATGTTTCTACTGCTGCCATCTAATGCTTGAAAAAAATCTCCACGTTCTGGTAAAACTTTGTATTAATTGTCAAGCTGTGGCAAGGTCATTTTGAGCTGCTAACAAAGTCTCCTTCTCCGGAGACATCCAAGAGCCACCTGGACAATATTCCTGTGTGACCTACTCCAGGTGATCCTGCCCTGGCAGAGGGGTTGGACTGGATGATCTTTTGAGGTCCCTTCCAACCCCTAATGATTTGTGATTCTGTGATGCTCTGGTGATAAGTGCAATCTCTGCCTGCACATTCAATGACCTATTTGCAGCTTCCCAGTGTTGGTTTCCAGTGGCAGTAATTTCATAGCCTTGACTGTGGGAAGGCAGAAAGTCTTGCCTCTATGCCATTAGATTTAAGAAGCCAACACTAGTATAGTCCCAGCATTGCTCTGCACCACATCTTTGTTTAGAATCATAGAATCAGTCAGGGTTGGAAGGAACCACAAGGATCATCTCGTTCCAACCCCCCTGCTATGGGCAGGGATACCCTACTCTAGATCAGGCTGGCCAGAGCCTCATCCAGCCTGGCCTTAAACACCTCCATGCATGGGGCCTCAACCACCTCCCTGGGTTTACACAATCATTTGCTTGCTCAAATTAAGGGCAGATTTCATACTGTCATCTGCAAACAGATATCAATAGTGAAAGAGATTTTACAGCCTCTTGACATTCAATATATCAAGCAGGCTTAAAAGGCTCTGGGAAAAAAAAATGGATGAACTATCTAAGCTGAACAACTTTCCAGTTGTAAAAATGCCTCTCAAAGTACAGAGGACTTGGATTTAATGCTTAGTCTTGCTTGTTTAAGCACATGCTCAAATGTGGAAGGATTTTGTTCATATTTTAATCCTGACAGAACAATGCAACCTCCTCAGAGCCAATGCTACGTGAGAAAGAAGGAGGGAGAAAAAAAAAGACAGATATATCTTATTAGGAAAGATAATTTAAGTAATACTTATTTGCAATGCTTCACTTAAGCAATACTATTTTATGTCTTCAAACACATACAAAACTCTTCTCTTTCTGTTGTTGATTTATGTTACCACTCGCTCTGCACAGATTCTTATTAAAATCAGATTCTGAGTTGATTTAAGTCCCTAACATGTTGTAAGAGCTCTATTATATATCCCCCCCCCCAAACACAATGTGATGGTTCCTATATTTTTATGCTGTGCTTCCTTCTTCCCAAGCTTAATTTCCATTCACCAGAGATGAAAGGTCCAAAATAAAAATAAACTTACACCCAAAAGCCTTCAAAAAAGATCATTTATCCCAGGGAATCGTGAGAAGCTTAAAGAATCAGCTCTGATTGATACAAATAATAGAAAATTTCCTAAATAACTTTTGCTGCTGGTAAGCTTCCAAGCAACTAATTCACAAAATATGACTCTGTTCATTGGAAAGGTTATAAAAATTTGTTTGCTGGAGGTAGGGAAGGAAATGTAATTAAAGGCTACATTCAGGCTCACATTTCATTTTAACTAAAAGAATATGTCTGATTTGGATATAAGTCACCTAAGCACTTCCTTATTTTATTTTTCCTTTTTTCCCCCCTTTCTCTTTTCCTTTCTTTTTTTTCCTTTATTTTTCCTTTCTTTTTCTTCCTTTTTTTCCCTCTCCCCCCTCTTTTTTCATTCTTTTTTCTTTCTATTTTTTCTTTCTATTTTTCCATTCTTTCTTTAATTTTTCTTCTTTTCTTTCTTTCTTTCTTTCTTTCTTTCTTTCTTTCTTTCTTTCTTTCTTTCTTTTTCATTTATTTTTCTTTTTTCCTCTTTTTTCTTCCTTTTTACTTTTTTTCTGTCTTATTTTCTTTTCCTTTTTACTTTCTTTTTCTTTTTTTTTCTTTGTTTTTTCTTTTTTATGTCTTTTCTATTTTTTCCCTTTCTTTTCCCCCTTTTTTCTTTCTTTCCCCCCCTTTTTTCTTTCCTTTCTTTTCTCTTTCTTTTTTATTTCTTTTTTCCTTTCTTTCTTTATTTTTAATTTTATTTTTTCCTTTCTAATTTTTATTTTTCCCTTTTCCCCTTTCTTTTTTTTCTTTTTTTCCCCCTTTTTCTTTTTTCCCCTTTCTTTTTTCCCTTTTTTATTTCTTTTTTCCCTTTTTTCCCTTTTTTCTTTCTTTTTATTTCTTTTCTCTTTCATTTTCTTTCTTTTTTCTTTCCCTTTTCCCCTTTCTTTTTTATTTTTTCCCTTTTTTCTTTCTTTTTGCCTTTTTCCCCCTTTATTTCTATTTTCTTTTTCTCTTTCTTTTTTATTTTTTCCCTTTTTCTTTTTTCTTTCTCTTTTAATTTGCTTTTTTCCCTTTCTTTTATCTTTTTTCCTTTTTTCTTTGTTTTCTCATTCATTTTTCTTTTTTCTTTCCCTTTTCCCCTTTCCTTTTTCTTTTTTCCCTTTTTTTCTTTCTTTTTGCCTATTTTCTTTCTTTTTTCCCTTTATTTCTATTTTCTTTTTTCTTCCATTTTTCTTTCTTTTTTCCCTTTTTCTTTCTTTTTTTTTCTTTCTCTTTTCTCCTTTCTTTTTTCTTTCTCTTTTTTTTTAATTTTCCTTTATTTTTCTTTTTCCCTTTTTTCTTTCTTTTTCCCTTTCTTTTTTTTTAACCTTTCCTTTCCCTCCCTTTCTTTATTCTTTTTTCTTTCTTTTTTTTTTTTCTACCTTTGTTTTGTTTTGGTTTTGTTTGTTTCATTTTTTTGGGTTGTTCTGTTGTGTCATTTTTTTCAAGGCAGTGCACATTGTCAGCAAATCAGATTATCCAACAGCAGAAGTACATCTGGCCAAGCTGACTCTGCCAGGTAACCTTAAATAGAAGCTGTGCAGCAGTTAACTGTGTTGCAATCCTGGGCTTTGCTGGAAATACTTATCAAAAGTTCCCCTTTGTAGCATTTCTACTTAAAAAAAAACAATCCAAAGGAAAAAAACCAAACCAACTAAAACAAAAAGGGAAGAGGTGAAATGAAAACATAAAACTCATTGGCATTTTCTGTATTTATAAAAACACAATCCCCTTGCAGTTGGAAATGCTTACAAAGGCATCTATAAAACACAGCAACTCCAGTTATTTTTAACTGCATATGGTCTATATAAAATGAAGCTATAGGTCACGGAAGCTATAATGAAGGCAAACTAAAGACCATAGCAGTTCAAGTGCTTTTAGCTAGTCCTGAATTTATAATGCTTCAGGTAATACTTCAACATTCAAAGGACGAAGACAAACAAATTTCCCCCTTATTGGTCATAGAATCAACCAGGTTGGAAGAGACCTCCAAGATCATCCAGTCCAACCTTGCACTCAGCCCTATCCAGTCAACCAGACCATGGCACCGAGTGCCTCATCCAGTCTTTTCTTGAACACCTCCAGGGATGGTGCCTCCACCACCTCCCTGGGCAGCCCATTCCAATGCCAATCACTCTCTCTGGGAAGAACTTCTTCCTAACATCCAGCCTATACCTACCCTGGCACAACTTGAGACTGTATCCGCTTGTTCTATTGCTGCTTGCCTGGGAGAAGAGCCCAACCCCACCTGGCTACAATGTCCCTCCAGGTAGTCATAGAGAGCAATGAGGTCCCCCCTGAGCCTCCTATTCTGCAGGCTAAACAACCCCAGCTCCCTCAGCCTCTCCTCATAGGGTTTGTGTTCCAGGCTCCTCACCAGCCTTGTTGCCCTTCTCTGGACACCTTCCAGCACCTCAACATCTCTCTTGAATTGAGGGGCCCAGAATTGGACACAGCACTCAAGGTGTGGCCTGAGCAGTGCTGAGCACAGGGGAAGAATAACCTCCCTTGTCCTATTGGCCACACTACTCCTGATGCAGGCCAGGATGCCATTGGCTCTCTTGCCCACCTGGGCACACTGCTGGCTCATCTTCAGCCTACTATCTATCAGTACCCCCAGGTCCCTTTCCTCTTGGCTGCTTTCCAGCCAATCAGTCCCCAGCCTGTAGTGCTGCTTGGGGTTGTTGTAGCCAAAGTGCAGAACTCTGCACTTGGCCTTGTTCAATCTCATCCCATTGGCCTCTGCCCACCCATCCAGCCTGGCCAGGTCCCTCTGCAGGGCTCTCCTACCTTCCAACAGCTCCACACCTGCTCCTAGCTTGGTGTCATCTGCAAACTTACTGATGCTGGACTCAATCCCCTCGTCCAGATCATGAATAAAGATATTGAACAGGAAAAGAAAATATTCATTTGTCCCCTTGGTAATTATTTAAATCATCTGAGTGGGATCCTCATTTTGGATCCATCGCACGCATGACCTTAACGCTGGTGGTGACTTTTGTCCGCACAGAAGTTGCCTTGACAAGACATATGGTGGGGATTTGCACTGCCAAATTCAAGCTCTGGATCCCGAGCCCCTTACAAGTGACTTTTAAACTGAGACAAAGCGTTTGGTTCTGGAGCTGAGCACTCAAAAGCCTCTTCTTTCCCCAAAGGCAAATATGCTATGAAAATATATTAACCCCCAAATTTTGCTGGTCAGCTAATTTGGATATATATATATATAGGCAATTTCATGTGAAGAGAAGTGACCTGAAACTTTGGTTCTAATATTCAACTTCTTATGGGTATTTTTTGTCCTTTAAAAGTGATTTTTTAGCTTCATTCTGTCTTCATTATTTCAGCAAGGTTATGCATAAAAAAGGCAACTATACAATAGAAATAAAAATGGCAGAATTTGACCTGAAGTGAATTACCACAGGGGAAAAAAAAAATATAAAGAGAGACTTTTAAAAGACAGAAAGTGCACCAAGAAAGAGGTTTGAACAGATGTGCCACTACATGCCCACAATTCATTTGCAAGCTAAACCATTGCTTCATACTTTTCAAGTCAATTGTGTACTTTTGAACTGTTATATCAAATATATGTTTGAATTTTCAACTTGGAGCAAATGCATCAATGTCAAATGGAGTCACCTACGCAGGCGTCTCAGAGTATCATGGAATCAGTCAGGGTTGGAAGGGAGCACAAGGAACAGCCAGTTCCAACCGCCCTGCCATGCACAGGGACACCCTACTCTAGAGCAGGCTGCCCACAGCCTCATCCAGCCTGGCCTTAAACACCTCCAGCCATGGGGCTCAAGCACCTCCCTGGGCAACCCATTCCAGGCTCTAACCCCTCTCATGGCTGAACAACTTCCTCCTCACCTCCAGCCTGAACCTACCCATCTCCAGCTTCTCTCCATTCATCCCAGTCACACAGCATCACAGTATCACCAAGGTTGGAAGAGACCTCATAGATCATCAAGCCCAACCCTTTACCACAGAGCTCAAGGCTAGACCATGGCACCAAGGGCCATGTCCAATCCTGCCTTGAACAGGTCCAGGGAATCATTGAGTCCAACCTATCACCTAACCCTTCTAATTAACTAAACCATGGCATTAAGTGCCTCCTGTCACTCTGATATCCTTCTGCAAGGTTCCCTTTAGTACTTAGAACTCCTGCTCTTGGGAAAAATAAAGGAAGAATTATATTTTTGGCACATGGATTTTATGTTGTGAGGCTAAATCCTCCAAGTAGTTCCTGGCCTTAATGCATCTTGGATTTTAGTAACCTCCAATACCTTAACCTAAAGCTTGCTGTGAGCTGCTTACACTAAAATTATGGATCTCTGCTCCTTTCCCCACTTATTTCCCTCCAAAGATTCCTTTCTGTCTGATCCCTAAGTGAAAGATTAAACCCCTGTTTGTACAGAAATTGTAGTGAGAATGGCCTTGGCCTGTTCTTTGGCCTAGAGCATCCCAAGTGGGATGAGAGAACTTCAGCTGAGGTGAGCTGAAGGGCACGTGAGCTTTCTGAAGCAGCTGCAGAAGTTTTGGTAGAGCCATACAGACAATGCTGCACACCCACTGGTGATGCACAGGATAGTGATGGCTCTCTGGCTAGCAACATGCTTGAAAACAGACAACTGGGTGCAGCTCTTGGTGTGAACACAAACTCTATGAGAAGAGGCTGAGGGAAGTGGAGGTGTGCAGCCTGGAGAGGAGGCTCAGGGGGGACTTCACTGCTGTCTACAACTACATGAAGGGAGACTGTAGCCAGGTGGAGACACAATTGCAAGTTGTGGCAGGGGAGGTCTAGGCTGGATGTTAGGAGGAAGTTGTTGGCAAAGAGAGTGATTGGCATTGGAATGGGCTGCCCAGGGAGGTGGTGGAGTCACCACTGCTGGGGGTGTTGAAGCAAAGCCTGGATGAGGCACTTGGTGCCATGGTATAATTGACTGGATAGGACTGGGTGCTAGGTTGGACAGGATGAGCTTGGAACTCTCTTCCAGCCTGGTTGATTCTATGATTTAAGGCCAGGCTGGATGAGGCTGTGGCCAGACTGCTCTAAGGTAGAGTGTCCCTGCCCACAGCATGGGGGTTGGAACTGGCTGATCCTTGTGGTCCCTTCCAACCCTGACTGAATCCATGATTCTATAATTCTATGAATAAGAATGATGGGGACAGACTTTGCAGCAAGGCCTGCTGGGACTGGACAAGGGGCAATGGTTATAAGCTAAGAAAGGGGACATTTAAACTAGATAGAAGGAAGACATTTTCACAATGAGGTGGTGAAATACTCTCCCAGTTTTCCCAGAGAGTTTGCAGGTGTTCCATCCCTGAATACACTACAGGTAGGGTCGGATGAGGCTCTGTGAAGCCTGAAGATGGAGTTTGGATGAGATGACCTCTTTTAAAGGTCCCTTCCAATCTAGTGACCATATGCTGAAGAGATGATATCTGATGACTCTGAGTTTGGGGATGGCCACCATTGACATTCATAAGCCTGGGTTATTAACCTTTGAGGACCAGGCATACACACACAGCTAGAGTCTGGCTTTTCACTGGTGATGACACTGTGTTAGCTGCTGAGAAATCGGCCCAACTGCAGGGGCCTGAAAAGTCAACTCCAGTTAAACTGGGCAGTTCATATCACAGAATCATAGAATGGGTTAGGTTGGAAGGGTCCTTAAAGATCATCCAGTTCCACCCCCCAACCATAGGCAAGGATACCTCCCACTAGAACAGGTCTCCTGTTCTAGTAGGCTGAAATGTCAGGATCCCAACAGCTTCATCAGAAGGGATGTCAATAGATTTGAACATGTCCTCAGTTTTCATTCGCCTCTTTAAACCACAAACCTCCAAGAATATCTTTGATTGGAAAGGACCTTGGAGATCATAGAATCATAGAATCAATCAGGTTGGAAGAGACCTCCAAGATCATCCAGTCCAACCTATCCCCCAGCCCTATCATCAAGTCCAGCTTAGTGGACTGTCAGCCTGAGGCTTGAGCAAGTGCTCCAGCACTGCCAGAGTCTGGGACTGGGTGTATGGACTGAAGAGCTGAGTTTGGTTTTCATACAGAAATAGGTAATACAGCTAAGTGCCCATAAAATATCTCTGCCTGTGAAGAAAGAATTCAGACTTTTCCATGGGTAACAGTGACAGGAACCTGACAATAGCAGAGTAACACATGAGTCAGAGGCAGGAAAGTCTGACCAGAGGAACTGGTACAAAGTTATTTTTGTACTTAAGCAAAGCATTAAATATCTACTGGCTATGCAGGAGCAAAGCAGGAAGGATCTTGCTCTCTGCAACCTGGTCCACAGAACTCCTCCGCACTTAACTGGGCGCACTTCAGATCTGTCTACCTTAAATGAGGCTCTGAGTCAGCCCTGCTTGGTGCTGCATCTGTGCCTTCACAGGCTCTGGGTGCTTCAAAGCTGTATCTGTTCCTCTTTCCCAAGGAGAGGATCATGCAATCATAGCTATCAGGTAGGATATAAAGCGGGGGAGGATGAGGCTGAGTCACAGCAGAACTGATAAAACCCACTGGCTGCTGGGTGCAGGGGAAATAATGGCCAGATAAAGGGGAGGAAAAATCTTAACTCATTACTTTCCCACCTGCTGTAGCCCACCATCTTGGCCAAAGGAAAAGGCAAGAACCACACTGAGTTTTGGGCTTCCCAGCTCCCCAGTTTGAGAGGGACAGGGATCTGCTGGAGAAGGTCTAGGAGAAGGATGGTGAGGGGGCTGGAGCACTGCCTGATGTGGAGAGGCTGAGGGTTCTGGGGGTTTTTAGTCTGGGTAAGAGAAGACTAAGAGAGGTTTTAATAAATGTTTCTATACATCTGAGGGCTGGGGGTCAGGAGCAGGGGACAAGCTCTGCTCACTGCTCCCTGGGATAGGACAAGGAGCAATGGATGGAAGCTGCAGCACAGGAGGTTCCACTTCAACACAAGGGGGAACTTCTTGACTGTAAGGGTCCCAGAGAACTGGCACAGGATGCCCACAGAGGCTGTGGAGTCTCCTTCTCTGGAGCCTTTCAAGACCTGTCTGGCTGTGTTCCTGTGTGACCTGAGCTAGATTGTATGGTCCTGCTCTGGCAAGGGGGTTGGACTCAATGATCTCTTTGGGTCTCTTCCAACCCCTGACATTCTGTGACCTGGCTGATCCTCAGACTCCTTGGAGAGTCTCCTAGGGTGAGCTGGCAGCTGACTAACCTCTTTGTTATGTGGGAGCTGCCAAGAGCAGCAATCTGCACAGAGACTTGAGGTAACAGCATCAGAAACTCTGGGGTGTATTCTCAGATTGCCAACCACCCTTCATGCAAATCCAGTCCCATGGGCGAAGTTTCAGGCAACCAAGCTCAGCTTCTGCCCTGGAGGGCCTTCTCCTTCATAGAATCAACCAGGTTGGAAGAGACCTTCAAGCTCAGCCAGTCCAACCTAGCACCCAGCCCTAGCCAATCAACCAGACCATGGCACTAAATGCCTCAGTCAGGCGTTGCTTGAACACCTCTAGGGACGGCAACTCCAGCACATCCCTGGGCAGCCCATTCCAATGGCAGAGGTGAGCAGGATTATATCCCCACCCTGTGCAACCTCACCAACTAATTGGGGAATTTTCAGTCTCCACAGATTGTTCTTCCACTCCAAATTACCTACCAGCCTTCCTTGCTCCCTTTCTACTACCCCTGCTTGTGAAGTACCACAAAGCACTGGACTCTGAGGCTACTTTTTCCTTTCCCCTCTCCCTACTGCATGTGCTCAGAGATAGCAGGTGGTTATCATGAATGAGATCCACTGTCTTTAAAGATTTAAAGATAAACCTTATTTTAAAAGTTAACAAAATGAGCCCCACAGAAATCCAGAGTTGTGACCCAGCTTTGTAACACAAATTCTAACCAAAACCTTGAAGCAGAATTAGACTTTCTCCCCCACCCCCCAGCCGGTAACCTTTAGAAAAACCCTGGTTTGGGTTGGGTATTTTTTTGGCCACAGCTTTAGCTTTTAGTATGTTTCTACATTCACACATGTGAGTGAAGTGCTGAGTCACAAGAAAGTTTTCCAGCCCAGTTCTTTGCCTCTGTGAATTTCATAGCTCTAAAACTCATGTTCTTGTAAAACATCTGCATATTTGGGTGCTCTCAGAGCTTGGTTTGGCATTCAGGTCACTGGAGAACCACCCAGGACAACAACAAAGTGCTGCAGCATATACATGGTCTGACTTCACCTCACTGGAAAGGGAGATTAGTGCCGAGGCACAGCTCCTGCTCCATCCCTCATGCCACATGCAGCAATCCCTGAGTGGTGACTGATCCCAGGCTTGGACAGAGAGACAGCCAAGCATAAACAAACCAAATCATTCAATTCTAAATAATAACCTTGCTTCTTTAGTTTCTTCCCCCTCCCCCCCAAAAAAAATCTTATCATATGAATGCAGTGTAGGTTTTTTTGGTTTAATAAGAATAATAATGGCTCAGGATGCAGGAAAATGACTCACATGGAGCTAGTCCAGCTCTCCTAGTTGGTTCTAGTCAGGTCACTATGAATCAGATGACCCTTATCTTAGTTTAAGGCCGTGAATAAAAACCTCTCCCCTGTACACTTCAGCCAATTCTTGTTCCATTATGCAGCAGATCTCCTTCGCCTCTCACATTTCCGAGCTCTTTGAGTCTGCTATTACCTTCTCTGCAAAACTTCCCTTGCATACCTCCCTCCTGAGTTCACCTCTGACTAAATCCTCTTCTACGCTGTGTAATTTCCCCTTGTCTTATACCTTTCCCCCCCCACACACTTCTTTGTCCTGTCTAAGGCTCAGTTTTATCACTCTTCTAGCTCGAGACAAATACTGCCATATGCTTTCTCATGCGTTGTTACACATGACCTACATCCCACCCAAGCCAAAATTACTTTACTTGCTTTAAAACCCTCAGTGGATTTGTACCTTGGGCCCTGGAGAGATTTCAGCTGTATCTGAAACCACAGCAGAAAACAGACCCTTTCTTATTTTTATATCACATTCACAATACAAACTACACTTTCCAACCCAAGGATTCAAAACTGTTTTTTTCCTTCCCTGACAAGACAGTTCATAAAGGTTTGGGTTCAAAATTGCAGGTCTTTTTTGTCCACTTTTCCCTGCAATAAAACCAACAGATCAAATAATAAATCCCACATTAGTGACCTTTGTATTCCCTTGATAGTGCATTTGTGGAGACCCTGGCCTATATTATAGAGAAAATAGGAACTGGAAAAAAGGGGTGGGGAGGGGAAATAGCCACAGATGAAAGAAGAAAAATAATATTTAGTATTGTTATGTGAAAAAGAAGTCATCAGAGGTCTGGTTCAGAGCAAGAGCTAAGCCAGCTTAGCCAGAAAAAGGCAGGTTCCCATTACAAGGGGACAGCTTCTTTTTCTGCCCCACATTTCTGCCTTTCTTTTTGCTTTTCTCTTTTTGCTCAGGGGCTGCAGCAAAGGAGGAGGCTTGAAAAGAACGATTAACCTGCGTTACACTTGAGTAAACTAAGATTAAGAAACAAAGTGGCAAATAGCATTGGTGAACTCCAGTAAGGATAACACAAAGCTTAGGGATGAGCAGCCTGAAAATTCGCTCGGTCTCCCCAACAGCCACGAACTCAGAAAGTCCCTAAAACACAGCTTACCAAAAGCCAGGAATTCAGACCAAAGTCCTATTCTTATACAGCTTCCCAAACTAGCCACTGTCAGAGACAGGGTACTGGGCTAGAGGGAATTTTGGTTTGGCCCAGAAGAGCCTTTCTGACATTAGTAGCTCCAGATCACTTGCTAATCTTTAATAAGAGCGGTCTGGCGGCAGCGGGGTGAAGCCATGCAGACCTACTGACTCCTGCTCTCCTGCTTTAACCTCTTGCCTGCACCCTCTCGCCCTCTGCCACGGTTCTGCTGAAACACAGGGTGAAAAATATTACTGCAATACACCCCAGTGGAAAACTAGGTAAAAGGAGTGCCACACCTTGTGCTCCAGCCTCTTTTTCTTGTAGCCATAGCTGGTAGTGTTGCTGTTATAGAATGGTAGGGCTTGGAGAGAACCTCTGGAGATCGAGTCCAACCTCCCTGCCAAAGCAGAATCAATTTAGCGGTGGCCACACAGCAACACATCCAGACAGGTCTTGAAACTCTCCAGAGAAGGAGACTGCACAACCTCTCTGGAGAGCCTGTTTTCTAGCCCCCCCCGTCACCCTTACAGTAAAGAAGTTCAGGTGTTCCAGTTTGTATTTGTTGCCCCTCATCTTGTCCCAGGACACCACTGAAAGGAGACTGGCACCTTCTTCTTGACATTCACCTTTCAAGTATCTATGAACAATAACAAGATCTCTTCTCAGCCTTCACTTTTCCAGCCTAAACAGCCTTGAACGGGGCTGGTCCAAGTTAAAGCTTGATCAGTGCGTGGTCATTCACAACTGTAAATGAGGGCCAAGGGTTGCAAAGTGAAAGAGGGTAGATTTAGATTAGATGTTAAGAAGAAATTCTTTGTTGTGAGTGGTAAGCTCCAGGAACAGGTTGCCCAGAGAGGTTGTGGATGTGTTTTCCTTGAAAGTGTTCAAGGCCAGGCTAGAGGAGGCTTTGAACAGTTTGGTGCAGTGGAAGCTGTCCCTGCCTATGGCAAGGGAGTTGGAGACAGACGATCTGTGAGGTCTTTTCCCACCCAAGCCATTCTGTGATTCTGTGAAGTGGCAGAGCCCTCACTCCTCCCATGGCCAACAGTGCCTGCTGCAACCTGCGTCTCCGATGCTCCCCATCTGCCTGCTCACGCCAGATCTATTTTGGAGCCGCCCGCAAGATGCCGGTGCACACATGGAGCTCACAATCACAGCAGAGAAGAGTGAGTACAGTGCTGCTTTCCTATAATTACCATCTATCACTCTACCTGCAGATAGGGATGGGAATAAAACAGCTTGCCCACTTTTCTCTGTAGAACCTCCAATTTTCTGCTGTGCAAAATTGCGGGTAGCAGATGATCAAGTTGCAACTACACCAGTGTGAAACTGCCGTTGCGTCACCAGCTTGCAGACAGTGTTACAAAACTGAGGCAAGGCAAGGCTCTGGGAGGTTCATAAATGTTTCAACATAACCTGGGCAGAGTTAGGAGGAAGCTGGGTCTAAAACTGGAGATTTCTGGGTTTGACTACGTACAGCTTGAAAGTCAGGCTTGTCAGCCCTGAGCGTAGAAAAGGCTTGTCAGCCTTCAGCTGATATGCTCTGGATGTTTTGTATTGAAGATCTTCACTGTATTTTGAGGTTCATTCAGTCAGAATCAAAGGACAGCTTAGGGGAGACAAGCCTGAATATAGAGTACAGGGTGGGGAGGGGGGAAACCCCAGCCAAAAAAAGAAAATACACTTCCACAGAGCCCCTGTGAACACAAACTGCAAGCCTTGGTTTGCTGAGCTTAAATCCAACTGTAGTCACTAGTTATCTGCTGCTCTGATAAATATTCATGTATCATATGTTCATATCTGACTGCAGGAAAAGAAAAAGGATTCAGAGAGCTTTGTCTGCCCTATGAGCTTTTTATCTGTGCTTTACTAACCTCCTCATACTTGGTAAATAAGACTATTCCTTTGTTCAGACCTTAACGCTCTTAATACCCTTGCAGATTCAGCAAACCTTTGTTCTAAAATGCTTTGTGCCCATTAGGGCTTTTGATTATAGATTACACCACCATTTGATTTATTTTATTGGGTTTGGTTTGGGTTTTGTTGTGTTGTTTTGTTTTTTTTTTCTCATGGGCAACACACTCTTCTTTCATTGAGCAATATTCAGAAACTTGGAAATCTAACCTGTGTTTTAGTCTCAGGACAGGCACATTCTTATGGTAAAAAAACCTCCCCAGTTGAACTTGGGAGGCGTTCAACTCTTGTATGGTTGATACTTGGCCAGGTTAATTATGCAATCACCCCAAGTAGAAGAGGACAGCAGGATGCATGAGCGTTTTTCAAAGCCTTGTTTTTTAGCACAGAGACAGCTTTCTGGAATCAAATAAAGAAAATGGAGAATGTCTGTGATTTACAGTGAGCTGGCACTCTGAAAATGCAAGCATTTAAAAGATCGACAAGGCCAAATTTGCAGTCATTTAGGGAATGATTACAGCATGCATCTACATATCCAAGTTTAATCAAGCTGCCTTGGGTACAAGCGATAGAATAGCTGGTGGCGGCAGTGGGTTTCAGTGTGAGCCTGCTTAGGACACTGGATGTCTTCACAGGCGGTTGGCCTGAACCAAAGTCCATGCTGATATGGCTCTGCTACCATTGGCACGCCTGCAAGTGGAGTTAAAACCAACTCACCTGGATCTGCATGTGCTACAGTGATGCTGGTGGCTTGTGGTGAGCAGGATCAGGCTTCTCAACGCCCTGGAGTGGGTGGTGTCAGGGAGGGTCTTGGCCACACGATGCGCTGCCTTTGTATGGAGTTGTCATGTCATATACGGCCCCGTTCTTTAGTTGGATGACTGTCACACTGAAAATTAAAACAACTTAATGCAAACAGGCTGCCAGCTCTCAGCATTGAAAAATCAACAAGCCAGAATCTAGGAAGTCAGAAGATTGGCTTTAAAAATCACAGCAGTTCGAGAGACAAGAACTGCGTTGGGTTTAATTGTTCTGCTGTAACTGGATTCGTGTTTTGAAGCTTTTTTCTTAGTAAACACATGGGCTGGAAACAGACTTTCAAAAGGACTGCATGTTCAGCTTAACAACCTTAACTCCAGCAGTTGGGGCTTTAGGGAAAACAGCAAATATCACAAGGTTTATGCTAGAATTTCAGAAGTTGCCAATGCTTTTTCAAACCCCTCCAAATTTGGCTGAAAAGATGAGCAATGTATTAAAAGAGGCTGGACGAGGCATTGGGTGCCAGGGCTTAGTTCATTAGAAGCTGTTAGGTGCTAGGTTGGACTCGATGACCTTGAAGGTCTTTTCCAACCTGGTTAATTCTCTCTGTGACTCTGTAACTAAATCCTGAACTCTTAAAGTAGCTGCTGACTCTGGATGCCTCCAAATAAACTACAGACACCTCCCCAAAAGGCTTGCAGCATCAGAGGGCGTGTGCTCACTTAGAACAATTTAGGCCAAAACTATCATGAAAGGAATGCAGCAATTCTGATTTAACAGCAGCCAGAAGGCTTGGAAGTTATATTTTTTTTCCTGAACTCTAATGTCTCCTGAGATATTCACCAAATAAATAAATAAAAAAACAACAACAACAAAAACCAACAGGGATGAGCAGCTTAAAAATGAGGCACTTAGTGCCATGGTCTGGTTGACTGGATAGGGCTGGGTGATAGGTTGGACTGGATGATCTTAGAGGTCTCTTCCAACCTGGTTGATTCTATGATTCTATGGTTTTAACATTTCCTACAGCCCATGTGTATACATACTTGCTTTCTCTTCCCCCATTCCTGCTGGTCAGAAGATAAAGCCATCCTTGTCATCTCCTACTAATACTAAGAAAGGCAGCAAGAACTACAAAATCAAGTCCCTGTCATATTCCATCGAGCACGCTGGCTAGATACGGATGTCTCGCCCCCATTTACAATCTGAACCAAAGGATCTGAAGCCAAGAAAGCAGCTGGCACAATAAAAACAGTAAAAGCTCTAGCTGGCACCTCATGCTGACAATGACTAGCCAAATCTCCATGGGGAAAAATGCCAGTATAGATTTCTGTGACAAAAACAACAAAATAGATTTTTGTCAATGTACATAGATTTGACAGGAAGTCAGACAAATCTATCAATAATGAGTGACATATATCTGCAATATTCCCAAACAAAATGGTACATTTGAAGACAAACTGAGAAAATAACTAATTGTGGGACACATTCAGCTGGACTCTCCGCTCGCCGAGCTGCAAAGCATTAACACAGGTGAGGCTGCAGCTATCCTCGGTAGAACTGACCACATGCACCAACCCCATTCAAAGTGCTTCCTAAAGCATCCTTCTTAGCAGTCATACCTCAGAAAGGGATAAATTATTTGTGAAGATCATGGAGTAAAAAAGTGGAATTTCAATTCCACCTGAACATCAGCAAACTTGGATTTCCAAGTTGGATGCTGCAGTTATCCTCGGAAGAACTTACCACATGCACCAACCCCATTCAAAGTGCTTCCTAAAGCATCCTTCTTAGCAGTCATACCTCAGAAAGGGATAAATTATTTGTGGAGATCATGGAGTAAAAATGTGGAATTTCAATTCCACCTGAACATCAGCAAACTTGGATTTCCAAGTTGGATGCTGCAGTTATCCACGGAAGAACTGACCAGCCTCATTCAAAGTGCTTCCTAAGGCATCCTTGAAAACATTCATATCTCAGAAAGGGCTAAAATATTTGTGGAGAGCATAGAGTGGAAAAGAGGAATTTCAATTCCACCTGGACATCAGCAAACTTGGATTTCCAAGTTGGATGCTGCAGTTATCCTCAGAAGAACTGACCACATGCACCAACCCCATTCAAAGTGCTTCCTAAAGCATCCTTCTTAGCATTCATACCTCAGAAAGGGATAAATTATTTGTGAAGATCATGGAGTGAAAAAGTGGAATTTCAATTCCACCTGGACATCAGCAAACTTGGATTTTCAAGTTCAATGCTGCAGTCATCCTCGGAAGAACTGACCAGATACACCAATCTTAATCAAAGTGCTTCCTAAGGCATCCTTCAAAATGTTTGTACTGCAGAAAAGGCTAAATTATTTGTGGAGATGTTGGAGTGAAAAAGTGGAATTTCAATTCCACCTGGACATCAGTAAACTTGGATTTCCAAGTTGGATGCTGCAGTTATCCTCAGAAGAACTGACCACATATACCAACCCCATTCAAAGTGCTTCCTAAAGCATCTTTCAAAATATTCATACTTCAGAAAAGGCTAAAATATTTTTTTGAGATCTTGGAGTGTAAAAGTGGAATTTCAATTCCACCTGGGCATCAGTAAACTTGGATTTCCAAGTTGGATGCTGCAGTTATCCTCGGAAGAACTGACCACATATACCAACCCCATTCAAAGTGCTTCCTAAAGCATCCTTCATAACATTCGTAATTCAGAAAGGGCTAAATTATTTGTGGAGATGTTGGAATGACAAAATGGAGTTTCAATTCCACCTGGACATCAGCAAACTTAGATTTCCAAGTTGAATGCTGCAGTTATCCTTGGAAGAACTGACCAGATACACCAGCCTCACTCAAAGTGCTTCCTAAAGCACCCTCAAAACATACCTCAGAAAGGACTAAATTATTTGTGAAGATCATGGAGTGAAAAAGTGGAATTTCAATTCCACCTGGACATTAGAAAACTTGGATTTCCAAGTTGGATGCTGCAGTTATCCTTGGAAGAACTGATCAGATACAGCAGTCTCGCTCAAACTGCTCCCTAAAGCACCCTTCTAAACGTTCATACCTCAGAAAGGGATAAATTATTTGTGGAGATAATGGAGTAACAAAGTGGAATTTTAATTCCACATGGACATCAATAAACTTGGATTTCCAAGTTGGATGCTGCAGTTGTCCTTGGAAGAACTGACTAGCCTCATTCAAAGTGCTTCCTAAGGCATCCTTGAAAACATTCATATCTCAGAAAGGGCTAAAATATTTGTGGAGAGCATAGAGTGGAAAAGAGGAATTTCAATTCCACCTGGGCATCAGCAAACTTGGATTTCCAAGTTGGATGCTGCAGTTATCCTCAGAAGAACTGACCACATATACCAACCCCATTCAAAGTGCTTCCTAAAGCATCCTTCAAAACATTTGTACTTCAGAAAGGGATAAATTATTTGTGGAGATCATGGAGTGAAAAAGTGGAATTTCAATTCCACCTGGACATCAGTAAACTTGGATTTCCAAGTTGGATGCTGCAGTTATCCTCAGAAGAACTGACCAGCCTCACTCAAAAGTACTTCCTAAAGTATTTGTCAAAACATTCACACTTCAGAAAGAGCTAAATTATTTGTGAAGCTCTTGGAGTGAAAAAGTGGAATTTCAATTCCACCTAGATGTTAGCAAACTTGGATTTCCAAATTGGATGCTGCAGTTATGCTCAGAAGAACTGACCAGATATACTAACCTCACTCAAAGTGCTTCCTAAAGTATCCTTCATAACATTCCTACCTCAGAAAAGGTTAAATGATTTGTGGAGGTGTTGGAGGGGAAAAGTGGAATTTCAATTCCACATGGACAATAATAAACTTGGATTTCCAACTCTGGTATAAATTTTTTAACCAGCATCTTTTCTTCTACACTTAGAAAGTAGAGACAGCCTCAAAGACCTGATACCAAAGAGTTGTTTATATATAGAGAAATATATATATGTATATGAGAGAGAGCACATTGTGATGTGCACACAAAAATAATGCCAGTGCTATGTTGGCACTGAACAGCCACCTAACAAACTACTATTTACTTCACAGCCCTGTTGCATCCACACAGACCCTGGGAGAATCAAGTGGGTTTGCTTTTGAAAAGATTTCAGATCTATGAAAGTCCAACTAGGGTAAAAAAAGACCAAATATCAACATGAAATAACTGTTTAAGAAATTCTATAGCTGATAAACTGAATATAATTTAATGTTTGTTTGTTATAATCCAAGGTTTTTATCACACTTAATATAGAGCACCTCACTGTGTAGATGGTGATGAATGAGGTATAATTGTTCTACAGGCACACTTGATATTTGCCCAACTTTTGGCCAAACCTGGGATAGATTCTGACAGAGCTAGAACGAGATGCTCAAGTTCAGAAGCCACTGTGACGTGCTTAAAGTGAGTGTCTAGCAAGACAGCTATGCAAACAGATGGCAAGACCCAGATAGAAGATGCTTTTAAAATGAAGAGAGAGAAAGTCAGGAAAAAAATGTCTTAGTCATACAAATTCTATAGTCTTCAAAAATACCTGAAGTAGTTAGAATCATAGAATCAAGCAGGTTGGAAGAGACCTCCAAGCTCAGCCAGTCTAACCTAGCACCCAGCCCTGGCCAATCAACCAGACCATGGCACTAAGTGCCTCAGCCAGGCTTTGCTTCAACACCTCCAGGGATGGAGACTCCACCACCTCCCTGGGCAGCCCATTCCAATGCAAATCACTCTCTCTGACAACAGCTTCCTCCTAACATCCAGCCTAGACCTCACCTGGCACAGCTTGAGACTGTGTCCCCTTGTTCTGTTGCTGGTTGCCTGGCAGAAGAGACCAACCCCACCTGGCTACAGCCTCCCTTCAGGCAGTTGTAGACAGCAATGAGGTCTGCCCTGAGCCTTCTCTTCTGCAGGCTGCACACCCCCAGCTCCCTCAGCCTCTCCTCATAGGGCTGTTCCAGGCCCCTCACCAGTTGTTTCACATAAATGAACCAGAGGAGCCAAAGTCAGCTTCACTTGGGAAGAAGTGTGTTAAAGACATTGCCCTAATTTACCACCAGGTGTGTTCTGATCTATGTTGCAGAATGTATAACCACAGCAACATGCAGGTTGGCATATTCAGGACCACCAAGTCCAACCTAGAACCCTACTCTACAAGATTCACCTTAAACCATAGCCCTAAGCACCATATCCAAACCACCCTTAAACACATCCAGGGTGGGTGACTCCACCACCTCCCTGGTCTGCTCATTCCAGCGCCTGACCACTCTCTCCATGAAAAACTTTTTCCTAATGTCTGATCTAAACCTTCCCAGTCTCAGCTTGAGGCCATTCCCCCTTGTTCTATCTCTGATTACCTGTGAGAAGAGCCCAGCAGCAGCCTCTGTTCAAGAAGCCTTCCAACCTAGATCATTCTATGACTCTATGTGTGGGTAGAGATGCCAAGGGAAGCCTCCCTGTTCAGACAGTGGCTGAGGGGTAGTGGTGGATGCTGTAAGCCATGACCCACAGCCTAGCCTTTGATGATGTGCCTGGGGAGTGAACAGAGACACAGCCAGATTCAGACCATGCTGAGGTCCTCAAAAACCTAACAGAGAGACTGTAAAAATACACATTTGAGAGCATCTTTTTTTTCTCAGAGCATTTTACTCCATCCATTTTATCTTATTTTTATTAGTGGCTTCATATATATATGAAACAAAAAAAGAAAGTAGATCTGTAGTTTTGAATACATTCAGTTCTGTAAGGTAAATTCCTCTTCCAAATGAAAAAGGGAAAAGAAGTAGGTAATGCTTTAATTTGTTATTAGGAGTAATTACTCTCTGGCCTCAAGGGGGTTACTTCTACACTGGTTTTTAACAAGAAACCCATTTAACATATATTTATCTTTGTAAATTGTCCTGAATGATCAGCAAATACCTAATCATCTGCAAAAAGCTGGTTAAAACACCCTTACCCTGATAGCAGGGAATTATAACCTATGAGACCAAAGAAGATGAAGTGGTGGTTTAAACCATGATAGACACTTGCAAGAAGCAGATATTTTCACATGGTTGTTTTTCCTTTGAATCTTTCCCTTTGGTTATTAACATGTTAGGAATAGATCTATTGTCCTGTAGCTGTGCATGGCACAGACAGGCATCCTGAAGGCCTTGAGGAAAGGTTAGGTTTGTGTGCTGACCCATCTGAGCAAAGCACAAAGCAGCTGGATGATACAAGTTCAGGCCAGGATTAGAGCTTGCAAGAGGGTCATGAATGCTGCAGATGAGCAAAACACCATGAATGCAGGAGGAAACCTCAATATTTTAAGTCAGCAGATCTGCTCAAACTTCAAACCCTTTTAGAATCATAGAATCAAGCAGGTTGGAAGAGACCTCCAAGCTCATCCAGTCCAAACTAGCACCCAGCCCTGGCCAATCAACCAGACCATGGCACTAAGTGCCTCATCCAGACTCTGCTTGAACACCTCCAGGCACGGTGACTCCAGCACCTCCCTGGGCAGCCCATTCCAATAGCAAATTAGACCTTACAGGAGGGTCATGAATGCTGCAGATGAGCAAAGCACCATAAATGCAGGGGAAAATCTCAATATTTCAAAAGCAAGCAGATCTGCTCAAACTTCAACCCTTTTTGCACTGCAAACAACTGCAATTTGTGTCTCCCCTTTACTGTGACATGGTTAGAGGTAACAACAGACTCAAATTGGACCTCACAGCTTTGCTTTGATGCATGCAACCAGACGTGAGTGTCACATCTTTCCTCTGCCCTGCTTTCTCCACTCATGTGAGCAGACAGGGGATGGAAAAAAAAGCCCTACACAATCATTTTCCTCTCTAGGGACTGCATAGCTCAAGGGATTGGTAATAGGACAGAAGCCTTTCAGCCCTAAATCAATTACTCAGAATTGACTCAGGTTGTTAGTAACTGAGTTTGTTTGTTTGGCTACATAAAATAGATAAAACATATTCACTCTCCCAATGAATATCCTTTTTGGCTCAGTAGAAACCAGAGGCTAGAGAGGCTTGAATGATCCTCCCCACCTTTTTCCTACTGACTTTAAGAGTTTAATGAAACCAAAATAGGTTGGACTGGATGATCATGGAGGTCTCTTCTAACCTGGTTGATTCTATGATTCTACAAAACCCCCAGAAGCAAAACGTGGAAGCAATCATTGCCCTTTGGATATGGCTAAGAATCTCCACATGCTAGACAAAGCACACTCAAAACAAAACTACAGAGGCTGGAAAGATCCTCCCCACTTTTCCTACTGACTTCAAGAGTAATGAAACCAAATTAGATTAGACTGGATGATCTTGGAGGTCTCTTCTAACCTGGTTGGTTCTATGAAAACCCAGAAGCAAAATGTGGAAGCAATCATTGCCTTTTGGATATGACTAAGAATCTCCACACTCTGGACAAAGCACACTCAAAACAAAGTTTCTTTCCATCCTCTCCCACATTAAACAAGCTCACCCAAGGTCTGCAGCTACAAAAAGCCTCAGATAAGCAGAGCTAAGAGTTTGTGCTCAGAGAATTTCAACAAATCTGCTTCCAAGGCATGCAGTTAATTGGGAACTGGTGTTTCCTTTCCTCTAACCAAGGTAAATATAGTTTTACACTGACACAATTTTATCTTTCACAAGGCTTAAGAGATTCCTTAACTCCGTATTAATTCATACAGGCATGATAATGAGCCAATAAATATCCAAGTGGAGGTAATATTCAATCTCCAGCAGCATCTAACAATAATCACCAGCTCTGTGACTCTGGGGCTGCCCATGGACGCAGAACAGGAGTATAAAATGTCTGCATGTTTGAAGGGAAGTGTTCCCAGGAGAGCTACCAACGAATGCCAGGCATTTCTTTATGCACTCCTTTGGAGTTTTCTCTTTCCAGACCCACAGCAAAACCAAGAAGCAATTTGTAAAACACACACAAAAAGCTTGGGAAAAGTTTGTGCTCAGTTTGAAGAATGCAGAAAAAGAATGGAAGGGGAAGGGGAAGGGGAAGGGGAGAAGGAAGGGAAGAGAAGGGGAAGGGAAGAGAAGGAAGGGAAGAGAAGGAAGGGAAGAGAAGGAAGGGAAGAGAAGGAAGGGAAGAGAAGGAAGGGAAGAGAAGGAAGGGAAGAGAAGGAAGGGAAGAGAAGGAAGGGAAGAGAAGGAAGGGAAGAGAAGGAAGGGAAGAGAAGGAAGGGAAGAGAAGGAAGGGAAGAGAAGGAAGGGAAGAGAAGGAAGGGAAGAGAAGGAAGGGAAGAGAAGGAAGGGAAGAGAAGGAAGGGAAGAGAAGGAAGGGAAGGGAAGGAAGGGAAGGGAAGGAGAGGGGAGCAGAGGGGATGGAAGGGAAGGAAGGGAAGGCAGGAAGGGAAGGAAGGGAAGGCAGGAAGGGAAGGAAGGGAAGGCAGGAAGGGAAGGAGGGAGAGAGAGAAAAAGAGAGAGAAGGTGACAAAGAGACAGAGAGAGAAGGCAAGAAAAATAGAATGAAGGAAAGAGAGAAAAGAAAGAAAGAAAGAAAGAAAGAAGTAAAGAGGAAGAGAAGAGACGAGACGAGAGAACAAAAAAGAAAAGAAAAAAGAACCCCTCCAATTATGGTTCTTATTTTATCTGAAGTGGTTCAGCCACGCCTAGTTAATTCACATGACTTTGCTCTGTCTTGATCCTGGGGAGTGAAAGGGTTTTAAGCCCAAGAGTAGATGGTCACAAAACAAAAAAGCCAAACAAAATCCAACCCAAAAGTCCAAGCAAGAAGCATCTTCAAATGTCAATATTTTTTATTCAGTTAGGTCACACATAACTGCAAAGGGAGACTTAATTCTACTCTCAAAGACTTAGTCTAGACTCCAGACCCTAAACTGGGCTTAAAAATATAATTACTTAGGAGTTTGGGCTGCAGTGGAGCACTGTGAAGAGCAGCACATGTGCCGAGGGATGAGGGCAAGAGGAAGATGGGGATGAAGGATCACAGACCACAGGATGTTAGGGGTTAAAAGAGACCTCTGGAGATCTTCCAGTCCAACCCCCCTGCCAGAACAGGACCACAGCCTACTGTAGGTTGCACAGGAACATATCCATACAAGTCTTGAAAGTCTCTAGAGAAGGAGCAATGCTGCATTCTGCCCCAATATGGGAGAGCATTTCCTACTACATCCAGATCAGCCTCTGAGTTTGCACTATCACAGACTAAGCTCTGCCTACCAGAAAGCATTCTGGAACCTATTAAATAGCTTTATCACTCAGACAGCTATGTGAGACACCATAAAGAATATATATATGGGGGCAGAAGGAAAGACTCTTTATGCAGAAAGTCCAGAAACTCCTTCTGATGTTCTAAACAAAGACACAGATGGATGGACACAGGCAGACAATGGCAGCAGGCTTTTTAGATGAGACATATTGGGATGGACCTAGAGAACAAGTCTTATTCCAACCTGGTTGATTCTATGATTCTATAATTATAAGCAACACTTGAAGGAATTGGGATTGCTTAGCCTGGAGAAAAGTAGGATTAGGGGAGACCTTCTCTCCCTTCACAGCTACCCAAATGGAGGTTGGAGGGAGGTGGGAGTCTGTTTCTTTTCTCAAGCAACAAAATGAAATGGCCTCAGGTGGTGCCAGGGGAGGGTTAGGCTGCATATGAGGAGAATTTTCTGCTTGTAAAGGTTGTGAAGCACTGGAACAGGCTGCCCAGGGAAGTAGTGGAGTCACTACCCCTAGAGGGATTTAGAAGAGATGTGGATCACAGGCTCACAGCATCCCAGAATGTTAAGGGTTAGAAGGGACCCAGAGAGATCATCGAGTCCAATCTCCCTGCCAGAACAGGACCACACAATCTAGCAGAGATCACAGAGGGACACATCCAGACAGGCCTTGGAAGTCTTCAAAGAAGGAGATTCCACAGCCACAAGAACTGCAGTTTGGGAGAGGTGATTAGACAATTAGCATCTTCTAATTTCCTCATCAGCTGAGAGCCTTGGGGCTGCTTAGTCTGGAAAGGAGAAGACTGAGAGGGCATCAATGTCTCTAAATAGCTGAGGGCTGGGGGTCAGGAAGGAAGAGACAGGAACAGCCTCTGCTCACTTGTGCCCTGGGATAGGACAAGGGGCAATGGTCAACATGAGGAAGACCTTTACTGTAAAGGTCACAGAGCACTGGAACAGGTTTCCCAGAAAGGTTGTGGAATCTTCTCTGGAGCCTTTCAAGGCCTGTTTGGATCCCTCTGTGACCTGAGCAAGATTGTATGGCCCTGCTCTGGCAGGGGGGTTGGACTCAATGATCTATGGAGGTCCCTTCCTGTGATCTTCAATTCTGATGCAGGGAGCTGAGCAAGTGTGGCTCCTCTGGAAGTGAGGCATCTGGAAGGGACTGGAGTACTGCCTGTAAGGAAAGGCTGAGGGACCTGGGGCTTTTTTAGTCCAGAGAGAAGAAGAATGGGAGGGAACCTAACAAATAGATACAAAGAGATGAGGGCTGGGTGTCAGGAAAGAAGGGTCAGGAACAGTCTCTTCTCATTTGTTCTGTGGCAGGACAAGGAGCGATGAATACAAACTACAGCACGGGAAGTTCCACCTCAACATGAAGAAGAACTTCTTTACTGTAAGGGTCCCAGAGCACTGGCACAGGCTGCCCAGAGAGGTTGTCTCCTTCTCTGGAGCCTTTCCAGCCCTGTCTGGGTGCATTCCTGTGTGACCTACACTAGATTCTATGGTCCTTTTTTTGGCAGGGGGGTTGAACATGAAGACCTCCAGAGGTTCCTCTCAACCCCTAAATCCTGTGATCTCTGCAGAGGAATAACTAGTGACTGGCCATCCCATGCCCATGTTTCAAGGTCTGACTCTGTCCTGAGGTACCATGGGTGTGCAATGCCAATGTCAGCCACCCTGTAAATCAGCTGCTGCCCTGCTGCAGCCATGTGTGGGGGATGTTTTAAAGGATTTATGGCAAGCTTTGCTTTCTACACCACAGGACTTGCCTGAGCTGGGGAGGATGACATTCCAAGCTTTTATTTATTTCTTTATTTGCCAGACCCTTAACGTTGTTGTTCCTCTGCAGCCTTTTTTTGTTTTTTTTTGGGGGGGAAGCATGTGAATTTATGGCACTGTCTAAAACTCTAATGCCTCTCTTTGAATATACTTGTGGACATTTCTGATCTCACTTTAATTGAGCATGCTTTAGGCTCGCATCAAGTATTAATGTCTTAGCCCATGAAAGTCAGTGCCCAAAGCTCAGATGGTTCTAAAATTAATATAACCTTGTTTCTTGCTCACAGAAGCCACAAAAGATCGATTCCAGAATAATTCTGTGTGCTATTATTTCCTCACACACATACACACTGATAGCTCACTTCATCTGGGCAAAGCATGCCTGTTTCATGACCTTCTGGACATGCTGCACTGCACATACATTGCTCCTAGAGTTGAAGTAAGGACAGGCTGAATCGTTTGATATAAAGATTATTTGGGGAGAGTTTGATTATTTCTTCAGTTGACTTACTCTTAGGTACACACACTTAATGCTTTTTCCATCTCAGAACTCCAGAAGTCCATTATTATTTTGGAAGTTAAATAATGTTGGTATCACTCTTGTTTATCAGCTTAGTTTCCCCCAGCAAGGGTATTTATATTACTGAACCATAGAATCAGAGAATCATCAGTCAGGGTTGGAAGGGATCACAAGGATCAGCCAGTTCCAACTCCCTGCCACAGGCAGGGACACCCTACCCTAGATCAGGCTGGCCAAAGCCATCTCTGAGTGGCTGCACATCTCTTCTCACGGTTGCACAAAGTAGCCACATACAACATAAGGTTAAACTCCCATTTAGAAAGGCTCTGCAAGTTTTCTAAGCCTGGTTTGACAAGCAGAGGAACAAAATTCAGTGGGGATGAGAGTGTGATGGTATAAGGAGATCAGACAGGTCACTGGGAATTGACACAGGTAGAATCTGAAGTCAGAAGGTTCTCTTTTTACAGCCTGTAATCTAGTTCTTCTCACCAAAACATTCCAGCTAGCTTCAAACTAGCACAGCTGCCATCTACTTCTCTAAGTCACAGAATCAGGCAGGTTGGAAAAGACCTCTGAGATCATCGAGTCCAATCTGATCCTTATAAGGCTTTTGAACAAGGACAGAATCACAGAATTAACCAGGTTGTAAAAGACCTCCAGAATCATCAAGCCCAACCTATCACTTAACACTTCCTAATTAACTAAACCGTGGCACCAAGTGCCTCATCCAGCCTCCTCTTAAACACCTCGAGGAACGGTGACTTCACCACCCTCCCTGGGCAGCCCATTCCAATGTCAATTATTCTTGCTGGGAAGAACATCTTCCTAACATCCATCCTGAACCTGCCCTGGTGCAGCTGAAGTTGTGGCCCCTCCTTCTGTCACTAGGTGCCTGGCAGAAGAGCCCAACCCCACCTGGCTACAATCTCCCTTCAGGTAGCTGCAGACAGCAATGAGCTCTGCCCTGAGCCTCCTCTGCTGCAGGCTGCACACCCCCAGCTCTCTCAGCCTCTCCTCACAGGGCTGTGCTCCAGACCCCTCACCAGCCTTGCTGCCCTTCTCTGGACACATTCCTGTACCTCAACATCTCTCTTGAACTGGGGAGCCCAAAACTGGACACAGCACTCAAGGTGTGGCTGGACCAGTGCTGAGTGCAGGGGTAGGATAACCTCCCTTGTCCTACTGGCCACACTACTCCTGATGATTCCATTCCAAGTGGATTTTCTTGGACTTCAGAACTCTTTCAGAGCAAGAATACACAATGTACTTAAAGTTATCTCCAATACTAAGGACACCACTGTGTGGGTCCCTCTTTACCATCTGAATCACAGAAACGAATTGTTCTTTATTGTCACTGGAAATGTGTTTCCTTAGTTCTCCTCTGATTTGGTAGTGCTTTAAAGGGAAAATGCCATCCTTTGGAAACAGAGAGAGCCAGGTTCAAAAACCAACCCACTCCAAGTGCCAATTTTATTTTACTTTTTAGGGGGCAAATATTTTTTAGAGGAAAGAAGATTCTTCCTACAAATAAAAATAAAAGAGTGGCAGGAAAAAAGGGGGGGGAAAAGATATTTTGAAGTCTAATAGGGATGAGCATTTTGCAATGTATTTACTCTTATCTTTAATTTTCCCTATCTGAAACTTGAGGGGGGGGGGGGGGGGGAAAGTTGTTTCACTCTGGGAATAACATTCAGAAGATGAGAACATTCATCATGTGAACTTCTGTTAACTCCTGACGCCTCTCTTGTCTTCTCATACCACAAACAAAACTCAAAATAAACAAGAAATTAAGTTCTGACCCTTCCAGAGACCTCCTGAACTCCTCTGGAGCTTTTGCCATTGCTGTTCATTTTGCAGAGAAAGTTCTCAGATGCCTTTCTGATGGCTCCAGTGTCTAAGCCATAGATAAGCTCAGAGCTGGGGAACTGAGTCCAAGTCAGGAATTTATGGGAAAGCATGTGGAGCAGATGGTGGAGGAATGAGAGAGGAAGGGAGCCACAGCTGAGAGAGAGTAAGTGTTGAGACAGTGTCAGATGGGAGAAGGAGGAAAATTATGCTGATCTAGAAATGCACAGTGGAACTCTTCAATATTGAACTAGTAAATAACTAGGCAAAGGCATCTCTCTCTTTCAGGTACTTGAGGGCTTCCATCTCAAGTGGTGCCAGGGGAGGTCTAGGCTGGATGTCAGGAGGAAGTTCTTCACAAAGAGAGAGATTTGCATTGGATTGGGCTGCCCAGGAAGGTGGTGGAGTCACTGTCCCTGGAGTGTTGAAGCAAAGCCCCAATGAGGCACTTAGTGCCATGGTCTGATTGACTGGCTAGGGCTGGGTGCTAGGTTGGGTTGGATGAGCTTGGAGGTCTCTTCCAACCTGGTTGATTCTATGATGATGATGATGATGATTCTATATACAAGCAATCAACTTTTTGATCCTCACCCTGCCTCCAACAGCACCGGTATCTTACTGATCCTGGCCTCACCCAGTCCAGCATCCCCAGACCTGCCATTTCAGATCACCTTTCATCCAGTTGTCCCTAACAGAGGGCTACAAAGATGATTAAGGGACTAGAACCTCTCTCTGAGGAGGAAAGGCTGAAAGACGTGGCCTGTGTAGTCTGCAGAAGAGCAGACTGCTTATCAATATCTGATGGGCAAGGGTCAAGAGGATGGGGCCAGACTCTTTTCAGGGGTGCCCCACAATCAGACAAGGGACAACAGACATAAACTGGAACACAGAAAGTTTCACCTAAACATAAGGAAAAAACTTCTCTGTGAGGATGACAAAGCACTGGAGCAGGCTGCCCAGACAGGTTGTGGAGTCTCCTTCTCTGGAGAGATTCCAAACCCACCTGGGATTCTAGGCAACGTGCTCTGGATGACAGAGTGCTTTAGTGCTCTGGTGATCTAGCAGGGGTGTCAGACTGAATGATCCTCTTAGGTTCCTTCTATGCTGGGACTCTGTGGTTCCATGAACTGGGACCCTTAATTCAGTTTTTCACTCACTGCATTCTATAGATAATGAGCTCTCAGCAGGATGGTTTGAAGTTCAGATTTCAAAGAACTTTTAGTTCTTCATATTTTAAGGAAAACAAAGCAAAACAAATGACCAAATAAGAAACAAAACCTCATCATATCCTATAACTCCAAAGGGTACTGAGAACTCTAGTTATTGTTAATAATCATTAATGAAACATTAGTCACCCTCATTCCTCAGTAGTTCTGATGCTCAAAACAGTCATTCTCTCTGCCCTTGTAAGGGAATAAAAACAATCACATTTGGCTTGTAAGGTCAGTTCTTAGGCACAGATATCATATTCAGCACACACATCACAACCTGAATTGATAGTGAAGATCATAGAATCACAGAATCAGTCAGAGTTGGAAGGGACCACAAGGATCAGCCAGTTCCAACCCCCCTGACATGGGCAGGGACACCCTACCCTAGAGCAGGCTGCCCACAGCCTCATCCAGCCTGGCCTCAAACACCTCCAGGGATGGAGCCTCAACCACCTCCCTGGGCAACCCATTCCAGCCTCTCACCACTCTCATGCTCAACAACTTCCTCCTCACCTCCACTCCGAATCTCCCCACGTCCAGCTTTGCTCCATTCCTCCCAGTCCTGTCACTGCCTGAGATGCACAACCTTATAGAACAGAAGGAAAAACTGAAAAGATACTAAAACCTAAAACATATCTGCTTGGCCTTTTTTTTTTTGCATGTTAAGCAAACCTCTAAGCCAGATTTCACTGAAATAAAAAAGAGTTCCTTTTGAATAAACGTTGTGCTGTTTAAAACTGAGTCTGTCTGTGAGGCTGGGCTGAGCAGCTGAAAGAAGCAAAGGCAACACCTTATCCCTCACGTCTAAGTGCATGACCTTGGGGCACAGATAAGAGCAACCTCGAGGCTGCTTAACTTCCCCTCGCAGGCATAGGTCTTTGCCTTTCACAGTATCACAGTATCACCAAGGTTGGAAGAGACCTCACAGATCATCAAGTCCAACCCTTTACCACAGTGCCCAAGGCTAGACCATGGCACCAAGTGCCACATCCAACCTTGCCTTGAACTGCCCCAGGGACGGCGACTCCACCACCTCCCCGGGCAGCCCATTCCAGTGTCCAATGACTCTCTCAGTGAAGAACTTTCTCCTCACCTCCAGCCTAAATTTCCCCTGGCGCAGCCTGAGGCTGTGTCCTCTCGTTCTGGTGCTGGCCACCTGAGAGAAGAGAGCAACCTCCTCCTGGCCACAACCACCCCTCAGGTAGTTGTAGACAGCAATAAGATCACCCCTGAGCCTCCTCTTCTCCAGGCTAAACAACCCCAGCTCCCTCAGCCTCTCCTCCTTTCCCACCAATTGGTGATGCCCCCTAAAATGAGAACCACTTCTCGCTGGTTTCTGGTGGCAAGACAGGTCCTGCTCCCCTTTCTCACACTTTCCACCCCCCAGCTGAGTGCCAAACGATGGGCAAGGAGGAACTGAAATCCTGCTGCCGGCAACGAAATGCTCTGGAGGGCTGGGGAAAGATTTCCTCACACTATTGCAGACTGCAAATCTGCCTCAGCATACCCCAGCAGAAGCTAAAGGTATCGCAGCTGTCAATAACGCCACAGCCTCTGCTATTAAGCGCAAGATCAGAGCGACAGAAGCTGTCCTCATCTCCACCCACCCGAGTCTGGTGGTGAGAGCTGGCCTGGCTTCGGTGGGGAGCAGCCTGTCACACAGCAACAGAAAGCAGAATAACACGAATGGGATGATCTCAAGGGCTGGGATCTGGTGAAAAAAGTGATGCTGGAAAGCACATTTAGGAAAGTCAGGAAGCTGGAGCTTGCACCAAGCGCTGGAATCTGTGATGTGCTGCAAAGCATTCACAAGCCAAAAGGACATTTTCTTTCTCACACTATGAGTGCAGAGAGGCTATTTGTCATGAAAGGGCTGTTCTGGGCTTTATGGCCAGGCTTTTGATGGTTAGGTGCTTAAAGACACAGGTCAGTGTTAGATTTTCTGCAGGATCTTTAGACACCTAAATCTTTCACCTAATCTGGTGATGATTAACATGAGTATCCTGAGCTTTCCTTAGAACTCCTCACCTTCAGTGCTAGCCACATCCTCAGAGATGAAAACAAGCAGGCTTTCTGTTATGACTTTCCTAAACTTCTTTTCCTAAACTAAATACATAAAATGATCCTCCAATTAGAAGAAACTCTATTCCACATCTCACATAGTAGCTAAAATCCCTTTGGGGTTCAGAATCAGCAGAATCAGAGAGAATCATAGAATCATAAAATCAACCAGGTTGGAAAAGACCTCCAAGCTCATCCAGCCCAACCTATCCCCCAGCCCTATCCAGTCAACTAGACCATGGCACTAAGTGCCTCATCCTCCAGGGATGATGACTCCACCACCTCCCTGGGCACCCCATTACAACAACTACAACAACAAAAGTGATCACAGAATCACAGAACCTTAGAGGTTGGAAAAGACCTCCAGAGATTGAGTCCAACCCCCTGCCAAACTAGGATCCCTAAGGGTAGTTCACAGAGGAATGCATCCAGGTAGGTTTGGAAAGTCTTCAGAGGAGGAGACTCCACAAACTCTCTGGGAGGCTGTTACAGAGCTCTGTCATCCTCACTGTAAAATAGTTTCTCCTCATGCTGAGCTGAAACCTTCTCTGTTCCAGTTTGTAGCTGTTGCCCCTTGGTTTACTGCTTCTGACCACTGAAAAGAGCTCGGCCCCAGGCACTTGACATCCACACCTCAGCTATTTGGACACATTGATCAGATCTCTCAACCTTCTCTTCTCCAGACTAAACAGCCCCAAGATTCTCAGGCTCTCTCCATAGGGTAGATGCTCAAGTCTCCCAGTCATCTTCATGGCTCTATGATTCTATTCTAAGCCATTTTGCTCATTCCTAATAAAATGTTGTACTTTTCACCTCAAAGAGAGCTGCCTTCTTGCCTACACGTGGCTGCATCTGGGTCTGTGCCAGCCCACTTAGGAGTGTGGTCTTAAAGGGAGAATGAGAAACAATATTGGGGTGGTGAGGAGTAAGGAGTAAGTTTCTTTTGGCTACCAGGCAAAGTCAAGGTCATAGAACAGTTTGGGTTGGAAGGGACTTTAGTCCAAACACTTGCAGTGATCAGGAACAGCTACTAGATGAGGCTGTGCAGAGTCCTGTCCAACCTGACCTGGAATGCTTGCAGGGAGTTAAAGTATGTCCAGAAAAAAAAAAAAACACCTGTAACAAGTATTAATTGACCTGGAAGAGAGAGTTCTATTCCTTAGAGAAGGACTAGCAGAAGATGAGGTTGGAAAAGACAAGCTAGGCTAAAAATGAAGACAAGCGCTTTGGCTGTTTACCCCACTAAAGGCCATGCTTGGAGCTGCCAAAGCTATGATGAGGGTATAGCATCAAAGATGGGAATCACCCACTACAGGATGATGTCAGCACAAGGACAAGTCAAACAAGCACAATTTGCCATGGAGAAGTTCAGTTCAAAATAAAGTTCAATTGAATTATAGACTCATAGAATCAACCAGGTTGGAAGAGACCTCCAAGCTCATCCAGTCCAACCTAGCACCCAGCCCTAGGCAATCAACCAGACCATGGCACTAAGTGCCTCAAGATAACCACAAAGTTTTGCATTTGAGGAACAAAATGCTGGAACAACAAGGAGTAGCAGGTTTGGGGGGGTCATTAATATAAAGAGAAATATTGATAGACTTAGAAAATGGATAAGAACAGGTGGTTGAAATGATGGCTCAAGAAATCCACTCCTGAATGCTTTCAAAGTATGCTCAACAGTGACCCAAAGCATTGTGTTTGTTGCTCCCTCTGCCCCTTCCACCTTGCTTTTGCTTCTGCTCACTGCTACATTTCTCATTAACTCGTATTTTAGACTAAAATCAGTGTTGCTGGGGAAGGGTGATCAACTTATCTATTCATGGTTTACAGTACTCATCTAGAGGGACCTTCATAAATAATTAAAAAATAGCAATAGCCATAATGGCTTCTTAAGAGCAGAAATGGAGGCATGGTCAGAGCCTTAAGAAGGGGAATGTTTCAGGTCTGCAGGAGTGTTGTGAAAGGAAAATGGGAAAAAGCATAAGGGATTTCAAGAAGGACAGAGGAGCTACAAGGAAAATCACTACAGACTCTATAGCAAGTGTGGCAGATGGCTGGAAGATGAAAAATGAGACAGAAGGAATGAAGATGCTGAGGGGCCTGCAGCATCTCCCTGAAGGGGAAGGGCTAACAGCCCTGGGGCTGCTTAGCCTGAGGAAGAGCACTCTGAGAGGGGATCTGATCAATACTCAGCAAAAGCTAAATGGTGGCTGGCAAGAGGATGGGGTCAGATACTTTCCAGTGATGCCAAGTAAGAGGACAAGGAGCAATGGGCACAAACTAGAACCAATGGGGTTCCATCTGAAGATGAGGAGAAATTTCTTTGGTGTGAGGATGCTGGAGCCCTGGAGCAGGCTGCCCAGAGAGGCTGTGGAGTCTCCTTCTCTGCAACGATTCCAAAACCACATGGACATTGTAATCCTGGGAACCTGCTCTGAGTGACTTTGTTTTGTCCTCCAGAGATTCTTTCTAATCCCCACCATTCTGTGAAATCAGAAAATGAAAGAAAAAAAACCCTCTTTTAACAAACTTTTTCCTCTTTGTCCCTACTATTCACACAGATAAATAATATTTCCTTGCATCATTTATTTGTCAGATCATCTGATCTACTTCTCAGAAGATAAGGTGAGCATTTATCTGACAGATTAAAAGGGTGCTGCTGGAGCACAGCCCTGTGAGGAGAGGCTACAAAAAAGAAAAGAAAGACACAAAAAGGATAACCTGGAGAGGAGGAAACTCAGGGGGGACCTCACTGCTGTCTACAGCTACCTGAAGGGAGGCTGTAGCCAGGTGGGGTTAGTCTCTTCTGCCAGGCAAGCAGCAACAGAACAAGGGGACAGAGTCTCAAATAGTGCCAGGGGAGGTCTAGGCTGGATTTTAGGAGGAAGTTGGCAGAGAGAGTGATTGGCATTGGAATGGGCTGCCCAGGGAGGTGGTGGAGTTGCTGTCCTTGGAGGTGTTGGCTGGAGCACTTAGTGCCATGGTCTGGTTGATTGGCCAGGGCTGGGTGCTAGGTTGGACTGGATGAGCTTGGAGGTCTCTTCCAACCTGTTTGATTCTATGATTACCTCACCAGTGTATTATTATTATTATTTTAATCACTTCACAGCACAGCTACTTCTGTACCTATATATTTGTTTGCTCTTGCTGTCAGTGCTTTATAATAGGCCAATTGGTTAAACTGGAAGGGAGATCACTGCTATGAGTAGTGTGCTTCCTAATCACATTTTTGCTTTCAAACAACTGATCAGCAGGCTGAGCTAAGAATCAGACAGGCATTTTTCAGGCCATTTCTTTAGAAAGCAGCATTTATCACATACCTTACAGTTTCCAAACTGAGAGATATTAATAGTTTATTTCCCTGAGGAGCTTTCTGACCCTGGGGATAACAAATTTAGCTGTCTAGTCATCAGAGTGCTTAAGTATAGGAATAGATGATTTTTTCCTAATATTCCACTTGGTATCCTCCTCAACACATCAGGGCCATGAGGATGATCAGAGGGCTGGAGCAGCTCTGCTATGAGGACAGACTGATAGAGTTGAGGTTGTGCAGTCTGGAGAAGAAGAGGCTCAGAGGTGACCTTCTTGTAGCCTTCCAGCATCTGAAAGGGCCTACAAAAAAGCTGGGGAGGTACTTTTCAGGCTTTCAGGGAGTGACAGGACTGGGGGGAATGGAGCAAAGCTGGAGGTGGGGAGATTCAGAGTGGAGGTGAGGAGGAAGTTGTTGAGCATGAGAGTGGTGAGAGGCTGGAATGGGTTGCCCAGGGAGGTGGTTGAGGCTCCATCCCTGGAATTGTTTGAGGCCAGGCTGGATGAGGCTGTGGCCAGCTTGCTTTAGGTGCAGGGTGTCCCTGCCCATGTCAAGGGGGGTTGGAACTGACTGATCCTTGTGGTCCCTTCCAACTCTGACTGATGCTATGATTCTATGATTTAAGACACTCAGAGTGGCAAACCTCTGCTCAAAAGCAATAACTGAGGTTGCTGAAACACTTCAGAGCAGTCATAGCAAAGCACAGCAACGGCAATAATCATTCTCTTGCTTAATTGCATCCATCTGAGTTACAATTCAACACCGTACAGCTCACAACAGTTAAACAGCTTTGAGCTGCCAATAGGCAGTTGTACCTGAGTGTATTTCTGGAGGCCTGTAACTTCTTCTACATACAGCAGACAGTTAAAGCCTGCTGTTATGTGTTTATCAGAGAGCGAAGGACGACGGGTCCGGGAGGTTTGCAAAGTGACTTTTGCCCATTACCAGCTGACATTGAACAGTTATTGTCACAATCCCTCTTCCTGTGTCAAAAATCACAGCTAATGTTAAATAAGAAAGCCTCTACCTTTACATGCTCCCAAGTACCCTGCTTTAAAAAAACCCCACATGTCTCAGCCAGACGAATAATTGTCCATCAGCCTATGGTTCATTAGGGATCAGAAATCAATTGAGGAGGAGGGTTCATCGTGGCAGGTTGTACAAACCTTGGCTGTGCTGGATTCCTGATGAATAGAGTAGTTGGGAAAGAGAAACTTTCATCTGATGGCTCCAAGGTAGTTAGGCTACTGACAACAATGTAGTACAAGGCTAATTGGAGAGAGGTAGAGGACAAGGGCCAAAGCAGAGAATCAAATGCTCCTTTGGAGCTCTGAGGCCAGTAGAAAGTGTGTGTGGGAGGATGACCTGCTGTCTAAATGAAAGGCTCACAAAAATTAACCAACTAGAGAAATGCTCCTTAGACAAAAACAAAACCATGGGAAAAAAGGAAGCATTTTGTAGCTGTGGCTAAAAGTGAGCTGCTGCAAATAGTGTCTGTGCATCTTACAGGCTAGTTGTAGCTTGGATTTTATCACCTATTAAAATGAAAATTATATTGGCTGAATTCTTTCTCTCTATGGATGTTGATTCCTCTCACGTTCTCCCTCCATGGCTTTGCTGCTCTGGAAAGGTAGCAAATTATCAAAGCAATAGCATCATAGAATCATAGACTCAGTCAGGGTTGGAAGGGACCACAAGGATCATCTAGCTCCAACCCCCCTGACATGGCCAAGGACACCACACACTAGATCAGGCTGTCTACAGCTTCATCCAGCCTGGCCTTAAATACCTCCAGGGATGAGGCTTCCACCACCTCCCTCGGCAACCCCATCCAGGGTCTCACCACCCTCATGCTGAAGAACATAGAATCATAGAATCAAGCAGGTTGGAAAACACCTCCAAGCTCAGCCAGTCCAACCTAGCACCCAGCCCTATACAGTCATCTAGACCATGGCACTAAGTGCCTCATCCAGGCTTTTCTTGAACACCTCCAGGCACGGTGACTCCACCACCTCCCTGGGCAGCCCATTCCAATGCCAATCACTCTCTCTGTGAAGAACTTCTTCCTAACATCCAGCCTGAACCTGCCCTAGCACAACTTGAGACTGTGTCCCCCCTTGTTCTATTGCTGGTTGCCTGGGAGAAGAGACCAACCCCCACCTGGCTACAACCTCCTTGTATTGGGGGCTCCAGAACTGCACACAGGACTGCAGGTGGGGTCTGAGGAGAGCAGAGCCAAGGGGCAGAATCCCCTCCCTTGCCCTGCTGCCCACACTGCTCTTGCTGCAGTTCAAGAGAAGACTGGATAAGGCACTTAGTGCCATGGTCTAGTTGACTGGATAGGGCTGGGTGCTAGGTTGGACTGGATGAGCTTGGAGGTCTCTTCCAACCTGGTTGATTCTATGATTCTATGACATGGAACTGTTGGAACAGTCCAGAGGAGGCCATGAAGATGCTCAGATGGCTACAGCAGCTCTATTATGAGGACAGGCTACAAGAGTTGAGACTCTTCAGCCTGGAGAAGGCTTTAAGGAGACCTTGGAGTGACCTCCCAGTATCTGAAGGAGGCTACAGGAGGGCTGGAGAGGGACTACTTACAAAGTCTGGTAACGACAGGACAAGGGGTAATGGGTTTAATCCACTCTAGATTCCTTTCCTCTTCAAGGAATCATAGCTCCTTCCCATTCCCTCCTTCTAAGGAAGCTCTGCCTGTAGGCAGGCGAAGGCAGGGTATGTGAGAGAAGTTCAGCACCCATTTGGCTGCTGTGTGACACATGGAGCCGTGAAGCAGGCAAATATTACAAAGTAAGCAACAATTAAAAAAGACATTTTGGGGAGAGCAGTGATCCTCTGCAACAGATGAGCTCTCTTCCTGGTGCCGAAAATACTTGATTTATACTCTTTCAGCAGGATGAATAGGGCGAACTAAAGTGTCTACATCTGCTCAAGACTGCATGGCTTTAATCACCGCTAGCCTTAGTGGGCTGCATATGCTTGCAGAAATCCTTCCAATGAGATGAATAAATACATGAAAGCATTTGCCTGCATGATGGCACAGAGCAGAGCTTCTGAATAATGATGGATGAACCTCCAAGGAGATCATAGGTCCCATTTAGCTGAGCGCTGGCGCATTAGGTTAAGAGCCCTAACTACGTAAACCACTTAAGCCGGCAGAAGGGGACTGCAAACCCATGTGAGAACTACACTTCCATGGCTCCTCTCTGAGTTTAGGTCAGAATAGCTGTGCCAGCTTTTCTGGTGGTGTCACAAGACCAGCACCTTTAGCACTTTAAGGGCTACCTACCCACACATTTCATTCAAAATGAAAGAAGCTCAAGTCAATTCCTACTGCTTTGATCCCTCTCTTTTACAACTTCAGGTCTGCAACTACCTGAAGAGACACTGTGGAGAGACTGCTGCTGGGCTCTTCTCACAGGCCCATCTGAAGAGGGCCTGCAAAAAAGCTGGGGAGGGACATTTTAGGCTCTCAGGGAGTGACAGGACTTGGGGGAATGGAGCTAAGCTGGAGATGGGGAGATTCAGAGTGAAGGTGAGGAGGAAGTTGCTCAGCATGAGAGTGGTGAGAGCCTGGAATGGGTTGCCCAGGGAGATGGTTGAGGCTCCATACCTGGAGATGTTTAAGGCCAGGCTGGCTGAGGCTGTGGGCAGCCTGCTCTAAGGTAAGGTGTCCCTGAGCACGACAGGGGGGTTGGAAGTAGATAATCTTTGTGGTCCCTTCCAACCCTGACTGATTCTATGATCCTTATTCATAGAAACAACCAGGTTGGAAGAGACCTCTAAGATCATTCAGACCAATCAACCAGACCATGGCACTAAGTGCCTCATCCAGGCTTTGCTTCAACACCTCCAGGGACAGCAACTTCACCACCTCCCTGGGCAGCCCATTCCAATGCCAATCACTCTCTCACAACAACTTTCTCCTAACATCCAGCCTAGACAGAACTTGAGCAGAACTTGAGGCTGTGTCCTCTTGTTCTGTTGCTGCTTGCCTGGCAGAAGAGCCCAACCCCACCTGGCTACAGCCTCCCTTCAGGGAGTTGCAGACAGCAAAGAGCTCTGCCCTGAGCCTCCTCTTCTGCAGGCTGCACACCCCCAGCTCCCTCAGCCTCTCCTCACAGGGCTGTGCTCCAGGCCCCTCACCAGTTTTGTCACCCTTCTCTGAACACCTTCCAGCATCTCAGTATCTCTCTTGAGTTGAAGATTAAACCTATAAGTGGCACCCAGCAATACTGGCAGACTCAAAATCTCCCCACAAATCCATCAAGCTCTGGCTATGGCTTTATAACAGGCTACATCTTCATTACTCAACAACAGACGAGAGCAGATAAACTTCTAAGACTTTGTATGGACAGCTGTGATGACAAAAAAAAAATGAATCACACACACTGTCCTTTAAATAATTACTCAGATTTCCCTTTTCTCATTCTTAAGTTGAAAAAAAAGCCTAAAAACATATCTAAAAGCACTAGAAGTGCCACCATTAATTCATTCCTTCCCCCCCCCCCCCCCCTTTAATGAAGCAGAACTTTCTGTTTTGTGTAAGCCTTCTTTGAAGTGACTCTGTCAAGACATGAATATGAGGGACTGGAATGTTCACTTCAAGACAACCCAAATCTAATGCTAGACAAAGACATTCCTGGTATTTAACTGATTTTATATATATATATATATATATACACACACATACATACATATATTTAAAGTTGTTATTTTGAAAGCTCTGTTTTTATGTGAAGCTTGGTGACATCTTGAGTCAAAGCAATAAATGCAGCACATTTTCTGGGTCATAACACTCCCATCCCCTGCAAGAAATCATGCCAAATAGCTATGTCTGTATTCACTCAAAATAATACTTCCTCTAAAAATGCATGACATCTTATGTGATTTACATCATGTTATGCTGTGGATTAGGTTAATGACTTCTTGTGCTTCTGTGAACTGCTCAAAGTACCACAGCCTAGAATCTGATTTGATATAGAAGTAGAGTATATTGCTGCAGTGGTGGCTTATTTAGCACAGGTATTTGCACACAGGTCTAGAATGAGGGCTGGGACTGCAAAACTCTGGAGCTCTGCCTTCCTGGGTGAAAACAAATGTGTTGTACTGCTTTTCAGAGCTAACTTTGTCAGTGACATGGACAGAGGCACTGAGTGCAGCCTCAGCATGTTTGCTGACCACACCAAGCTGTGTGGTGCAGCAGCCAGGCTGGAGGGCAGGGATGCCAGCCAGAGGGATCTGGACAGGCTGCAGAGGTGGGCACAAGGCAAGATCAGGAGGTTCAACAAGACCAAGTGCAAGGTCCTGCAGCTGGGTCAGGGCAATCCCAAGCACAAATCCATGCTGAGCAGTGAGTGGCTGGAGAGCAGCCCTGAGGAGAGGGACTTGGGGGTGCTGGTGAACGAGAACTCAACAGGAGCCAGCAGTGTGCACTTGCAGCCCAGAAAGCCAACCAGACACTGGGCTGCATCAGGAGAAGTGTGGCCAGCAGGTCAGGGGAGATGATACTCCCCCTCTACTCTGCTCTGGTGAGATCTCACCTGGAGTACTGTATCCAGTTCTGCAGCCCCTGAGACAAGAAGGATGTGGAGATGCTGGAGCATGTCCAGAGAAGGGCCACTGGGTTGATCAGAGGGCTTCAGTAGCTCTCCTATGAGGACAGACTGAAAGAGTTGAGGCTGTTCAATCTGGAGGAGAGGAAGCTCCCAGATGACCTTCTTGTGGCCTTTCAGCATCTGAAGTGGGCTACAAAAAAGCTGGGGAGGGACTTTTCAGGATATTAGGGAGTGACAGGAATAAGAGGAATGGAGCAAAGCTGGAGATGGGTAGGTTCAGGGTGGATGTGAGGAGGAAGATCTTCAGCATGAGAGTGGTGAGAGCCTGGAATGGGTTGCCCAGGGAGGTGGCTGAGGCCCCATGGCTGGAGGTGTTTAAGGCCAGGCTGGCTGAGGCTGTGTGCAGCCTGCTCTAGGGTAGGGTGTCCCTGGCCATGGCAGGGGGTTGGAACTGGCTGCTCCTTGTGGTCCCTTCCAACCCTGACTGATTCTATGATCCCAACTGCTCTCTTTATGGATGAGAATTAAGCATTTTTTCTAGCTTTGCTCTGGGGGTTCTGTTTGAAATGTGTGTGTGCTCCAAATACTGAAATGCTTCATTTCAAACACAATGGCAGCTGCAACAGCAACAGTTAAAAGAGTTTCTTTGGTCATCTGTTGCAGCCCTCTTAGGCTGAAATTCAGGATAAGGATAATATTTGGCTGATTAAAAGACTAGTAAACAACTAGACCACAGGAGTGTCCAAGTCATCCTCAAGATAACCTAATATGGACAAATAGTCCTTATTTTACTGCCTAAACATACACACTTCAAGCACATACAAATGCTTGCTTTACAGGATAGGATGCATTTAGCTAATGGCAGAATAAAAAGTGGATAAAAGTTTTGGAGTGACTAATAAGTGGAAAATAGGTGAAGGCCCTGGGGGTCTGGGGTGATGCAAAGCTCAACAGGAGCCTGCAGTGTGAGTGCAGCCCAGACAGCAACCTTGTGCTGGGCTGCAGCAAGAGCAGTGTGGGCATAGGGCAAGGGAGGGGATTCTGCCCCTTGGCTCTGCTCTCCTCACACCCCACCTGCAGTCCTGGGGGCAGTTCTGGAGCCCCCAGCACAAGCAGGACATGGAAGTGTTTGAGCCAGTCCAGAGGAGGCCACCAAGATGTTCAGAAGGCTGCAGCAGCTCTGCTATGAGGACAGGCTGAGAGAGTTGGGGCTCTACAGCCTGGAGAAGAGAAAGCTTCAAGGAGACCTTGGAGCAGCCTTCCAGCATCTGGTGGGGACTTCAGGAGGGCTGGGGAGGGACTATTGACAAAGTCTTGTAAAGGATGAGTACTAAAGGGTTTGAACTGGAAGAGAGATTTCAACTAGACATTAGGAAGGAGTCTTTGCAGTGAGGGTAGTGAGACACTGGCACAGGTTGCCCAGGGAGATTGTGGCTGCTCCCTCCCTGGAGGTGTTCAAGGCCAGGCAGGATGTGGCTCTGAGCATCCTGATGTAGTGTGAGGTGTGCCTGATCAGGTGAGCCTGGTCTAGGGTAGGGTGTTCCTGCCCATGGTCGTGGGGTTGGAACTAGATGATCCTTGAGGCCCCTTCCAGCCCTGACAATTCTAGGACTCCTTGGTGATACTGTGATACTGTGATACTTAAAAATAAATTATTGTCAGCATATGGTGGCCACTTCTGGTCCTCTCAGCTCAGGAAGGACCTCAGGGAATTGCTTGAAAGAGTTCAGTGCAAAGCCACAAAGATGATGAAGGGAGTGGGACATCTCCCTGTTGAGGAAAGGCTGAGAGAGCTGGGGCACTTCAGCTTGGAGAGGAGGAGACTGGAATGGGCTGCCCAGGGAGGTACTGGAGTCACCGTCCCTGGGGGTGTTCAAGCAAAGGCTGGATGAGGCACTTAGCACCATGGTCTAGTTGACTGGCTAGGGCTGGGTGCTAGGTAGGACTGGATGAGCTTGGAGGTCTCTTCCAGCCTGCTTGATTCTATGAAGGGTGAGTGTTGGGAGGACAGAGCCAGGCTCTGCCCAGTGATATCCAATGATAGGACAAGGGACAATAGGTGCAAGGTGAAGTGTTTGAGGTTCCACATGGACATAAGGAAAAACTTTATCTCTGTGAGAGTCAGATAGCCTTGGAATAGGCTGCCCAGAGAGGTTGTGGAGTCTTCTTCTCTGAAGACAAGTCAAGACCTGCCTGGATGTGTTCCTGTGTGACCTACTCTTCATGCTCCTGCTCTGGCAGGGGGATTGGACTCGCTGATCTTTCAAGGTCTCTTCCAACCTCTAACATTCTGTGATTCTGTAATATTGTGGGAGGGAAAAAAATGTTGACTCATTTCTGAGCCAAAATCAATCAGTACAACTTTTGATGTTTTTATAGAGCTTCTCTGAAAAAGGACACAGAAGCATGAAGGTTGGAAAAGACCTCCAAAATCAAGTCCAACTGTCAACCCAACACCACCAGCACCACTAAATTATGTCCCCAAGTGCCATGTCTACATATTTTATGAACATCTCCAGGGACTGTGACTCCACCACTTCCCTGAAGGCCTGTTCCAGGCCTGGACAACTCTCTCAGTAAACATTTTTTTTTCTTATACCTTCTCTAAACCTCTCCTGGTGCAGTTTTGGACACTGGAATGGGCTGCCCGGGGAGGTGGTGGAGTCGCCATCCCTGGGGCAGCTCAAGGCAAGGTTGGACATGGCACTTGGTGCCATGGTCTAGCCTTGAGCTCTGTGGTAAAGGGTTGGACTTGATGATCTGTGAGGTCTCTTCCAACCCTGATGATACTGTGATACTGTAATTCGAGGCCATTTCCTCTCATCCTATCACTTGTTACCTGCAAGAAGAGTCTGACCCTCACCTCACTATGATTTCCTTTCAGGGAGCTGTAGAGAGCAAGAAGGTCTCCCCTCAGCCTCCTTTTGTCCAGGCTGAACAAGCCCAGTTCCCTCAACTGCTCCTCACCAGACCTATTCTCCAGACCCTTTGCCAGCTTCATTCCCTTTCTCTGGACATGCTCCAGAACCTCAGTCACTTTTTTCTATTGAAAGAGAACAGAGAGAAAGAGAACCCAAAACTGAACACACCGTTTGAGGCGTAAGACATGTGCTGCAGAAGAACTATTAGGTGGAAGGTGAGACTTAACCTTTGAGAATTGATGCTGCTTAAAAGCTTTTCTGTGTCCTTTTGCACAATTGGTTGCAATTCACCACAGGAATAATCCACTCAGAGGAATTGGGAATGATCCAGTCTCTAATTGCTCCAAACAATGATTGGGCGATTTATCCAAGTGATTCTTCAGAAAAACAAAACTTACTGGGACCAATCCAGAGGTAAATCAGTGAAATTTAATGGCCTGTGATATACAGGAGGTCAAACTGGATGATCTAACCATTCCCTTTGGCATTAAACTTCATGAATCATGCTTGAGGTGGAACTGGTAATGAGAGCTGTCTAATGGGAGTGGACATTGAAGCAACATCCCTGGTGCTTAGGGGAGCAGAGGAAGCTCACAACATTTGGCCTGAGGAAGAAGAAACCAATTAAAAAGGACTCTCATAAGAAGGAGAAACTGCCAAGGAGAATTAAAGAGAGAGGTGTAAGCCTTGGTGACTTGGCTTGAAACAGCTGAGTTAGCCTAAGTGAAGAGAGAAATGAACACGGCCAAAGCCATGCTTGACCTCAAGACTTTCATGAAAAGCAATTTTTCATGTTCTGTGCATCTCTGTACCCTCTTCACCTCCAAATGAACCTGCTGGCTCTAACAACTGCAGCCCCTTTCTTGTGCAACTTGGGAATTGACATAGTAGAAGTTGGGGTTACTGCTCCTGCCCTGGTTCTGTGCCTTCTTGGCTTTGGAAAATGTTACTGCATGGAGAGTTATTGCTTCTGTACCACCGTGGGCTCGTCCAGCCCACTCACTCAGGCCATGTTCTCATAAAAGATGGGTTCAAAGCTTCATGTGGGTTTGTTATTTTCCTAGCATAACGGTGATAGTCTGTCAAATAACCTGGAGGTCTTCCAGCCACACGATGAAAGGAAGCATTCACATTACAACCCAAAACTACACATGAGTCACTGTCCTAGGAGGTGTTCAAGAACAGACTGCATGAGACACTTAGAGCCATGGTCTAGTTAATTGAGATAGGGCTGATAGGTTGGCCTGGATGAGCTGGGAGGTCTCTCCATAGAATCATAGAATCAACCAGGTTGGAAGAAAACTCCAAGCTCATCCAGTCCAACCTAGCACCCAGCCCTCGCCAGTCAACCAGACCATGGCACTAAGTGCCTCATCCAGGCTTTTCTTAAGGACCTCCAGCCATGGGGCCTCAACCGCCTCCCTGGGCAACCCATTCCAGCCTCTCACCACTCTCATGCTCAAGAACTTCCTCCTCACCTCCACTCTGAATCTCCCCACCTCCAGCTTTGCTCCATTCCCCCCAGTCCTGTCACTCCCTGAGAGCCTAAAAAGTCCCTCCCCAGATTTTTTGTAGCCCCCTTCAGATACTGAAAGGTCACCTGGGAGCCTGCTCTTCTTCAGATTGCACAGCCCCAACTCTTTCAGTCTGTCCTCATAGGAGAGCTGCTGCAGCCCTCTGATCAACCCAGTGGCCCTCCTCTGGACACACTCCAGCATGTCCACATCCTTCTTGTAATAGAGGCTCCAGAACTCGATGCAGTACTCTAGGTGGGGTCTCAGCAGAGCAGAGTAGAGGGGGAGAATCATCACCCTGGCCCTGCTGGCCACATTTCTCCTGATGCAGCCCAGGCTCTGCTTGGCTTTCTGGGCTGCAAGTGCACACTGCTGGCCCCTGTTGAGTTCTCATTCACCAGCACCCCCAAGTCCCTCTCCTCAGGGCTGCTCTCCAGCCACTCACTGCCCAGCCTGGATTTGCGCTTGGCATTGCAGGACTTTGCACTTGACCTTGTTGAACCCCCTGGGGCTGCCTTGTGCCCACCTCTGCAGCCTGTCCAGGTCCCTCTGGCTGGCATTCCTGCCCTCCAACCTGTCTGCTGCACCACACAGCTTGGTGTGGTCAGCAGACTTGCTGAGGCTGCACTCAGTGCCTCTGTCCATGTGCTTGGGATTGCCTCAACTCAGATGCAGGACCTTGCACTTGGTCTCCTACCAATCCTCTGCAGAAGACATATCGTGAAGATTGGCTAGGGCTGGGTGCTAGGTTGGACTGGATGAGCTTGGAGGTCTCTTCCACCCTGCTTGATTCTATGTTTAAGTGGGGTCTAAGTACTGTGCAGTCCTTATGCGTGCACAAGAGCAAATACCACACACACACGGGGGAGGGGGGGGATATGCCATGGGAGGAAAAAAAAGTAACAACAAAAAAAATCACCAATCACTTGGAATAACAAAGACATTTGAAAATGTCATAATCTTCTTCACATAGAATCATAGAATCAACCAGGTTGGAAGAGACCTCCAAGATCATCCAGTCCAACCTATCACCGAACCCTATCCAATCAACCAGACCATGGCACTAAGTGCCTCATCCAGGCTTTTCTTGAAGACCCCCAGGGACGGTGCCTCCACCACCTCCCTGGGCAGCCCATTCCAATGCCAATCACTCTCTCTGTGAAGAACTTCTTCCTAATATCCAGCCTACACCTACCCTGGCACAACTTGAGACTGTGTCCCCTTGTTCTATTGCTGGTTGCCTGGGTTTCACAAGCAAGAAATGTTTCACAAGCAAGAAAATGTAGTATAAATTGGAGGGAATCATTAATAATTGCAAGTTATTTGCTCAGCCCCTACCGATCGGCAGCAGCCTGAAACGTACTGGCAGATGCCTAGACAAAATAAAGATAACCACAGTTGTGCTCCAATCACTTGGTTTTGAGGTTCTTTATAGTTCCAGGGTGAGATTTGCAGGCTCTTTTGGGTCTTGTGACTTTTCAGCTTATTTACTAGTTGTGGAAAAAAAAAATGTGCAAGAGAAGGAAAAAAAAAAGAAATAGGATATAATGTTTGCTCTGGGAACGTGAGCTTTAACATCTTTCTTTTTCAGTTTGCAGGCTTCTTCAGCTCAAACTATAACGTTTGAGACATATTCCTTCTGCTGCACATACCACTGTCAGAAGAACTTTGCACACAGTTTAGAGTGATTGTATGCAAAGTGTGCTTTGTACTGGAGAAAAAAACAGCTCTACTTGGGCTTTTTTTGGTGATAGAGTGGCTGTGAAACAATCTGCTTTTGTTTGAAGTCAAATGAAAAGAAAATCAAGTCAACATCTACAAGTCTCTGACCTACAGAACTAATTGTTGGCTGCCTGTAACCCGGGAGGTGGCTCAGTGATGAAGATATGGTCCATGTAGCCTCACCAGTAGTGTGAGACTAAATAAAACTGGTTTCACCTAACAGGTCATTATACTCCTTGTGCTTTTAATCTGCCAACCAAAAAATTCCAGCTCCAGCTCAGCTCCTGATACTCAGATGTTATAGCATCACAGAAGGAAGGTAACATAGATCAAAGCAGAAAGAACATCAGCATCACCAAAACCACCACAGTCGCTAAACCCACATCAGAATGGCCCAAGAGTTCTTTCCATCATGATGGAAGTTCTTTGGGGGTTGTGAAATTTCTCATTTCACACCTTGTTTTGTTTTATTTCTTATTTTAGTTTGTTATTTTACTTTATTAATCTATATTACTTTATTTTATTATTTTATTTTATTTTATTCTATTCTATTTTACTTTATTTTTACTTTATTGTGTTTTAAGTCTATTTTATTCTACTTTATTTTAGTTCAATTATTTTATTCCATTTTATCCATTTTTATTTTACTTTATTATTCTATTTTATTCTATTTTACTTTGTTTTACTTATTATTTTATTATATTTTACTTTAACTTTATCTTTTTATTCCATTTTGTTCTATTTTACTTTATTCTATTTTACTTTGTTATTATTGTATTTTATTCTATTTCACTTTATCTTTATTTTATTTTAGTCTATTTTATTCTATTTTATTTTATTTTTATATTTTACTTTATTTCATTTTATTCCATTTTGTTCTATTTTACTTTATCATGTTATTCTATTTTGTTCTATTTCATTCCATTTTACTTTGTTTTTATTTTATTCTATTTTACTTTGTTTTATTTATTATTTTATTCTATTTTACTTTAACTTTATTATTTTATTCTATTTTGTTCTATTTTACTTTATGTTATTATTGTATTTTATTCTATTTCACTTTATTTTATTTTAGTCTATTTTATTCTATTTTATTTTTATATTTTACTTCATTATTTCATTTTATTCCATTTTGTTCTATTTTATTTTATTATCTTATTCTATTTTGTTCTATTTTATTCCATTTTACTTTGTTATTATATTATTTTATTTTATTCTATTTTACTTTTTCTTTATTTTCTTATTTTATTTTAATTTTTAATTCTATTTTACTTTATTACTTTATTCAATTTTATTCTATTTTACTTTATTTTATTTTACTTTATTATTTTATTCTATTTTGTTCTATTTCATTTTACTTTATTATTTTATTCCATTTTGTTCTATTTTACTTTATTATATTCTACTTTATTTTATTTTATTCTTTTTCATTCTATTTTACTGTATTATTTTATTTTATTCTATTTTATTCTATCTTTATTTTATTTTACTTTATTATTTTATTCTATTTTGTTCTATTTTATTTTACTTAATTACTTTATTATTTTGTTCTATTGCATTTCACTTTATTACTTTATTCTATTTTGTTCTATGTTACTTTATTATTTTATTTTATTCTACTTTATCTTTATTTTCTTCTTTTGTTTTATTCAACTTTATTCTATTTCACTTTATTTTACTCTATTTTATTCTATTTTACTTTATGTTACTTTATTTTCTTATTTTATTTTATTCTGTATTACTTTATCTTTATTCTCTTAGTTTATTTTTTCTTTTTTTATTCTATTTCACTTCATTATTTTATTTCATTCAACCTTATTCTATTTTACTTTATTTTACTCTATTTTAGTTTATGTTACTTTATTTTATTTTATTTTATTCTATTTTACTTTATCATTTTCTTATCTTATTCTATTTTACTTTATTTTATTTTATTGTATTCTGTTTTCTTCTTTGAACCTGGGTTATTTTCCAGCCCATCTGTGGAAAGCCAGCAGACTGACTCTATTTCACATCTAATCTTTTATTGGGAAAGCAATCCTCTGAAAGAAGCAAAAAAACCAACCCAAGCAGCATTCCTCATGATTTTAGCTCAGGTTCAATTGTGAGCTATCATTTTATTCTTTCCCTTAAAAGTGCAGTTCTTTCTGAGGAGGTTTCTCATAATCAAATGGGAAACCCTGTCCAGAAAGTAACAGGGTGTAACACCACATACCAATGACACATCAGGGCAATGATGAGTATTATAACCTATAAAGCATCACATTCTGTTTATTGCAAACAGAAACTTGCCAAAGACACTGTGTCCTAGCTAGAGATGTGGGGGAAAAAAAATACAAGACAGCAAAAAAAAAAACAAACCCTGCTAATAAATCAAATTTACCAATAATTGCTAATAAATCAAATTCACCAATCTTTGCTTCCAAAGAGCTGCCTTCAGCCGTGGCATTTTTAATGACCCTTTGCAAATCAAACCCAGGTTTAAAATCTACATTTGTATTAAAGAAGGAAAAAAAAATGAATGTTTTGGCATAATAATTCCTTTAAAATATTCTCCAAACAGATGAGAAATTCAGTGAGGGTTAATACACACACACCACCCCCCCCCCAGCAACAGTCATTTTCAGGTTGAAAATAGCTTCCTTGGATGACTTGCCCCTTTTTTTCCCCCCTCCTCTCGTGTCCCTTCTGAAGAAAGAAACACTTCCTCTTTTCATTTAGAATAAAAACTATGGCAAGGCAAATTGCATTCCAAATGGTTAACTTTTCATGAAACAGGTGAAAAGTTATTACATGCTGCTGAGATTTCTTTTTTTAAAT